>NW_009607475.1:0-37774 GCF_000690535.1 Cariama cristata | reverse complement strand
CAAAGCCTTGCCATGCAAACCCAATACAGCACCTAAATTCAAAATCTGCCTTGACTGCTTGAGAACAGGGATCTCTCCAAGACCAGGACACTAGCTAAGCACCCAGCACTAGATAGCCAGGGTTGACATTTTCAGTCTGTTAAGGTAGAGAAGACATCTGAAATCTGGAAGACAACAGCAAGCACCTACTGATTCAAAAGAGAAGAAAAAAGATGTGTCCACTGTAAATCTGGCTGCTATGGTAGCAGGTACCATACACAACTAGACTGTAGATACTCTTCTGTAACATACCTGCTGCTTTCAATTTCTAAGGTATTATGAAGAAAACATAGTCTGGACCATCATAGAACTCCCACAGCCCAGCACACAACACACGTTACAGCAGCAGTGACTGGAAAACAGGGCTTCCCTCTCTTCTCCCCACCTTTTATGAAATTCTGTGCCAGCTGCTGCATATTGCAGGAAATTACAGAAACCTGTAGGTTCCTGATTTTGCTTGCCACTGGTAGCGGAGGGGGCTGCTCACACACTCGTGGCGCATTCCTCCATCTAAATCTGAAATCAATTTACTTTCCTGAGAATTTCATGCTATCGCATTCATCATTTCCTAGTAAATGGGCTGAGATTCTTGTCTCCAATATGTTTTTACTGGTTTTTAATAGATATCCCTGTTCCGCTTTGCTCAAAGCAGCTAACCAGCTGCTTGTTCACAAAAATCATTCAGGCAAATGCTCCATTTTCTACATACTTCTTCTATGGTTTCAGAAAGGCTGTCAGGAAAAATAAAAAAAGAAAAAAAGGGAAAAAGGACAAAAAAAAAAAAAGCACCAGTAGTACACCTTTATGCAGACAAACAGAAAGATGGTACAAAACGTTCTCTTTCCCAGATGGGCTTATGCTACATAACGTAACTCATGAGACAAGAGTTCAGCTCCCAACAGCAGAGTCAACTCTAGAGTCCTGGGTTGGTACCAATTGTATAACTTCAGATTTTTGTTCTGTGTAATTTATCTTCCAAAGGCCCTTTAAAATCTAAACATCTCCTCCTCCCCCCACCACTTGGGTACAGACAGCTACTGTCTCCATATAAAATAAATCAGAAATCGGGCCATTAGCTATGCTTTTTACGAATACTAAGCAGTAGTCTATCTGTATTCACAGTGATATAGCTTATAGGAATTTCCCAAAAAAGCTTCATCACTGGTAGCCAGCAGTAAAATAAAGTCCTGAAGAACAAGAGAGATGAAAAATGAAGAAGAAAAAGCAAATGTGGATATAAGGAAAAACTGCAGAAAGGGAAAACAAACCAAGCTAGGAATGAAGATAATGAAAATGGTCAGGTTAGCAGCCCAGTGAGACGCGGCTAAGTACCATCCCCAGATGGGAACCTGGGCCTGAGGGCAAAGAAACGAGTTTGGGATCCTGGAAGAACACGCACATTCTGGGTCAGGGTCTTTCGTCGTTTATTGGCACTCACGGTCAGCTGCAGTCAGAGAACACTGGGTTTAGTAGTGGAAGTTATTTCAATGAGAAGAGAATGTTATAAAATGATGGATCCCAAATAGTAAAGAGGAGAGATTTTTTGGAGGCAGTGAATGGTAATCCCTACGTGAACAGAACCTGGAAATTTCAGATTTCAGTACCAAATTTGTGACTGAGGCCATACGTGGGAAGAGCAGCTCATGTTCCTTCATGACTGGACCAAACGTCTATGGATTTATACGCAGCACTTAAAAAGCATGAGTAAACATACTCCAGATGGCAAAGGGAATGGGTACAGTTGACTTTCAACACAAGAAATTGGATTTAAAGCCTCTTTTCCCTGTCACTGCCTATTTCTTTAACAGTTTGGGATTAAAACTTACTCCTTGGCTGTTCAGTTAAGGATAATATTTGCCCTAACCTCCTCTGTGCCAGGAACCCAAATGTACCCCTCAAGATTTGGAGGCACAGCAAACGCAGCCATCAGCTGGATTTCAGGGACTACAAAACAAGTGCCAACCTCAGGCTTATACTGTCTTCTCCTGTTTGCTGTTTCTGTTTCAACCTATGGGGTTTTTGTTTGTTTGTTTGTTTTAAATTTCTTTTTTCCTGCTTCTTTATCCAAAGAAGGCTATTTTCTTTCTCCTCCTTTCACGCAATTGTTTTTCAGGCAAGAGACAGATAAAAGAATTATTTCTTGTCAGGAAGACTTGTACCTGGGTGACACGCAATTCCTTATTTGGTTAAAACACAGGTTAATGGTGTTAGCTTGCATCCTGCTTTATCAGTCACTTCTTTTCTGAAGCCATTTCAAAGAGCACAATGGGATTCAAGGTTTCAGCATTTGTTGCTACAGCAGTGAGGATGGATTTGGATGAATTTCAGAGCGCGCTACAAACATGATTCACAGCTGCTGCTAGCTTAAAGATAAACATAATCAAATTTTTAAAAGTGAAGTTTCCAGTTTCCAAAAAACAGATTTTTTTGAAAGTGGTAGATTATATTTAGGAATATAATACCGTAACATATAAACATCATGTAAGCATGTTTCACGTTGCAGGTCTCTTGACGCAAAAGCAGAGAGATTATCATCATAACTTGGTATGTAAAACTCAGATTTTATGAGTTAGAAGTGTACCTTTAAGTGAAAATACAGGATAGAAGGCCCAACAGTGTTATGATTTATACAACATATATAATACAAGTGCTTTGGAAGTTGTGAGAAGGCTCCAGGGCTCCCTTCATTCCCCCACTGGACAGTATGATTTGTAATTTTGAGGTCTCTGGGCTCACAGTTACCAAGGATGCTATTTGTTTGGGTTTTAATTGCAGTAAAAAGAACACGAAGAGCCTGCACAAGAAAGGTCTTTCAGGGCTTTTATAACAAACTTCGCCAACACCTAGAAAAGAGCATCCCTACAGGGATGCATTTATTCCAATTTTTATTTCTAGCCAAAATAAGAGCACTTCAGTCTTCAGGGAACGCACACAAACCATCATGGTAAGCGGCGACACCCTGCACAGCCTCCCCGCCTCTCGTCCTGGCACGCCGGAGCTACCTGCACTTGAGCGAAGGCAGCCAGAGCCACCTCCCGGAAAGGAACCCCCCCGCGACACCACCTACTTGGACCACAAGGGTTTTCTACTTCATGGACTTGAGTATTACTACGACGTTTTACAAAAAGGCTGTCAGCTGACTGATGTTCAAGGCTTAAGAGGGGAATAGGGCACTAAAGTTAGAAGGATTTCTTGTTTTGCTTTTTTAAACAGAAGTTTATCAACTGATAGTGCAACTAGAACTGAGAATGAGCAGTGCAGAGTATCAACCCTAGCAAAACAGTGTGTAGGAAACCCCCACTTCAGCCTTTGTTTAAAAAACCAACCAACCAACCCCCCCACACACTCTTTTATGCTGAATTTGATCAACCTCTGCATTTTTGTTCTTACAGCGTGTGTGTGTGTGCACGTGAACGGTTGTGGTACAGCAATGAATCCTTTCATGCTGCAGCCGGCAGCGGTGGGGAATCACAGAGCACCAGGGAGGCTGGTTTCAGAGCACTCTGGGTCCAGGAACACCTGGAAGCCACCGCACACACTGCTTCTAGCTGGGAAAGAAGGCATCGGCAAAACTAGATTGTGCAGAGCGAGAAGTTGGGAGGATATGCACAGATGAGATTCGTTGTTATTTGTGGTTCCACTTCAGATTTGGGCCCCTGGCTCCGGTGATGTTCCCTCCACCACCACTCCTCGTTCTTGGTCTCCAATACCAGAATGTAAATACCATCTCCCTGCCTCACCGCTCCGAGTTTTCAGAAGGCTACAGCCAGCAAAACTGCTGTCTCGGCTTCGCCATGCAACTATTCAGGTTAGGGTGGAAGTCCCTGGTTTAAGCAGCACATGCCATGCAGCTCACCTCCGAACAACGGGAAGAACATCAAGAAGCCTGTGGTGTTAAAAAAGAACATTTTATTGCAAGAGATTACAGACCTGGCACTATGGCCAAATGTTTCCATTACATCAAAATTGCTACCCACGTTATCAAGGCAACAGCACCTACAAAGCATGGTGGATTGAAATATCTGAAATCATAATGCAGTCAGCTTTTTAAATAAGTACCACCCTAAAAAGATTTTTTTTTTTTTTTAAAAAAAAGGTCAAAACTATATAAACCAATTTTTAAAATATGAAACTGGTTTTTAAGTATCCAGGCCATTAACTACTGCGTAAAAAGTGGAAGTCTGTTAACCATAGTGCTCAACTAAACAGGCTTCATTCACAGTCCTTACTATTTAGTTAACAGCAAGTACTTGTTATTTGCTGTTAATTTTTGTACATTTGTTCAGCCAACATTCACCTTCTGTAGGTTTTCAGAATCAGGTACCAGATTTAATGAATAACCCCTCCTTAAAGCACTACTGACATGCAGGAAATCTAGAACCACAACTGGTCCAGAAAAATCAATGCAGTCAAAATAGCTTTGTAGGAGCAGATCTCCCCATCTCAGTCCTGTGACACTGACCTTTTGAGACTTTGGATGGATGCACTTCTCTGAGCCCTAATTCATGACTCACATTCCTCCTGTGATCCACTTACCTCAAAGACCTTGGTGATTTCCCCAAGCGTGGCTGAAAAGGTCAGACTTTGAACAGGCACATAGTTCAAACACGACAAGTCTGGCCCAGGACATAAACCCCAACTGTTACAATCCCCATCTTTGGCACGTCAGGTGCTCGCTCTCCCTCCCCAACAGTGAGTGTTAGCTACTGTCTGGGCTGTGCTCCTGCTCCCATCGAAAAGTCAGCAGCTCATTTCTTGGCACCACTGGCTGGGTAAGGAGAGCCCTGGGGAAGCAGAAGTTGGATCTGCAGGCAGAGCTGGACCACCTCGCCTTGTGGGAGCACTCTACCTAACACAATTCACACAATCCATATGAAGTAGTATATGGCAAACAGGAGTAAACGCCCAGGGATCTTTGTGAGCCAACATTTGTTATCCACTTGCCTCCATCTCCCATTTTCCATGCATACAGCCTGAATGCACTACCACTCGGCAGCGGCTACCACAGGCACTTTAAAATTGCCTTTCCAAGGTCCTGCAGAAACCTCTTTTCAAGGAATGCAAACAGAGTTTCAATTTTTTATGATGATTTTGAAATATCACTGGGACTAAGGGATACAAGAAATCATCTTGCAAAACATGGGGGTTGGTTTTCTACAATTTCCCAGGCTTCTCTAAGCATTCTGAAAATTCCTTCATAATTTTCTAGAGGTTGCTACTTAAGAGACCTTTACCAGAAACTAGGGTAACTCCAGAAACACAGAAGATTGTGATAAGGAACCAAAATCAACCAAACAAAAATCACTACGCCACTGCAGCCTGTACCCCAAAGCAATCTAGCCAACTTGAACAGACTAACACTCGTGTCTACATGTGCAGTTCTGGAAGTCCAGCTCTTTAGCACAGACTGCCATAGAGCCTCTCAAGCCACACATCTCAAAACATGAGATTCATAAAATAAAGTGGCTGATTTAATTAACTCTCTTCTACCAGATTACTTCTCTGGAAAGGGGTTTTGTATCTCCTTGTAGGTAGTGACAGAAGATCTGTATTTCCAAACAACAGAAACCAAGAAAACAAATAGCCCCACTTGAAGACTAGAGGCTAAAGAAAGCTTAAGGGTACTCAATTTTTTTTATTATTATTTTAAACAAGATCATTCAGTCTGTATCAACCATATGTGCAATTCATTTAATAATCAGAAAATTTCTAGAACCTCTGTATGTATTTCAAAATATATTGTCAAGGATCTGATGCAAGCAGGGCACAGAGCTCCAGCCCATCGACTCAGAAAGCCTGCCACTGAAAACTGCTGCTCCTTATCAAAGAATCTCATTTTGGGAACCGATCAGGCCTAGAGCTCCCTGCTCTTCAGACACCTTGCATTTTAGTGTTACACGAAGCAGCTCACTACTGGGGTTTAATGAATTAAATAGAATTATTTTTCTTCTTATTATAAACCTAATAGAGTTTTTTGCTAATGCGAAATTCCGCACAGTATGGCTTCACCTTACAAGCATTCTTAACAATACTAGATAAATACCATTTGCACTTAATTGGCTTTTCCATCTGTTAAACAGCCACAAAATATGGTGCTGTCACAAGCACCTTTTTTGGTGAGAAGGGTAAACAAGCACTCTATTAAAGCATTATAAACATTCAAGGTGATTTGATCACTTCCCTCTATTCTGTTTCAACACGCTGCTGTAAATCTTCCATTTTCACAGCATATAAAAAAAAAAATCCCACAATCATCCACAAATTTAGAAATTTGTTAGTCTGCATACACAGAATTTATCTGCAATACACTTCAACATCCCAGTTATCTTTCCTAAAATCTCTAAAGTATTTTTTTCTCCAGCCTTTAAGTGCAACTTCCAGTTAAAATTAAAAAAAAGGGAACAAATTTTGACAATAAAGCTAAAGTTATCTGTAGCAACTTGTACAGTAAAGCACCCTATAGCACTAATTTAATGATAGCCTTGACATAGCTAGGATGGCCTTGTCTCAGGACTGTCCTGCACAGCTGTGCATTTTTTGCCTATCCTTGTTATCAGAAGGTTAACGAGCCTCGTGTGTTAACTCTGAACTGCGCACATACAGGAAGACAGACATTTATTGATATTTTCCACCAATCAAATGTAATGCGTCTGTGAACAAGTCAGTTTATTGCAAGTAAATGTACTTTTACTTAAGATCATGAGAAGATCCTAATCTCAAGCAAGACAAATCAATTTCACAAACTTAATTCACACAATGCAAATAAATGCTTCACATTATAGACATTTAGATTTTCTTTAAACCTTTTTATTTAGAGATTTTTCTGGTAAGGAGATATACCATAGGAAAGCAATTTCACTGGCAGTGAGGTATGTATATACTCTACCAAAATACTCCTCTTGTTTTAACTGCTTTTAACTTTATTTACATATAAAGAAAATATCAATGCATATCCTTGGCTTAACTACAGTATCTGTTACCCTATATGAGTAAAATGAAATGTTACTTGCATACAAAATTGATTTGTAGAGGAATCTGATTTGATTTAAACAAAAATCATGTTCTGAAGACAGTTTAAATCAACAAACACGATTCATCATGACCAAGACACCTGCACCATATTTCCATCCTCACAGCACATTTATTTCAGTAATTCTGTAAGTAGGTCCTTAGCATGAGCATAGTGTTACAGTTTTCATACATATAATCACATCCAAAACAAGCTCTAAAATTTAAGTTGTAAACATTCTCTTCATATGTAGAAACATTTCAATCTGTGTTCCAATTTTCTAAAATGATCAATCTTTTAAACAGAATTATAAATGAAAAGTCTACTCTAACCGTGTAGTGAGCAATGCTTATTAGTACATTTCTACAGTGTTAAATAAAATAGTAGAGAGGCAAACTCCTGTAAGCAAGTCAGACTTTAAGTAAATCATCATAAAGAAACAAATTTGTTAACAAAAAGATGCTTCATAATAAAGAAAGTTGGACTGAATCTACTATGATACAAAAACATAAGGGTAAATACCATCTTTGTTGACAAGTAGGAGGTAGCATGGATGCACCACTTTATTGTCAGTGAGAAATGCAACTGAAGTAAAGAATATTTCCTTACCACAAATTTCCAGTATTATGTACATATGTCTCTTAGAAATTTGTTTAAACAAGTTTCCCTCCACTTTTTAGTACAAAAAGCCTCATGTGATTTAAAAAAAACACTTACACACCTAGATAGAATAGTACTAATTGCCCTATTTGAATGAAACAGTCTCTTGAACTATGAAGTACATGATATTTAATGCCCTAAGTTGAGTAAATTGTATTAGCAGTTCTTGGTATTATACAAAACACTACATACATACAAACAAAATATAATAATATCTTATTTTACTATGTAATTATTTTTGGAATAAACAGAGCCTTGATTTGGGTAACACTGAAGAGAACATGGTTTCTTTGTTTTATTAAAATCTTTTAAGTACCCATGTGCAACAATTTAAAAATGGCTGCCATACATGTAATGGTCTTGTATTGATAGTGAACACAGTAACTGACAAAAACATAATAAACCTTAAAAACACATCTTCCACCCTATATAAAATATAAAGACTACTTACTGTAACTGTTAAGTGTTCAATTTATTTTGATGTTACTGTAATCCACTTCCTCTATTTTTGTCTTTAGCTTTTATAAACATAATTTAGTGTAGCAATTTATTTTAAAAAAAGACAAAGTATTTCAAATTTACATCCAATTAAAATTTTAAATGTTTCCTTGTTCTATGATGCTGCTTCTGCCATCAGTAAAGAAAATGAAGTTTCAGTAATTGAAGCAGGCTTTTTAAGTAGTGATGTGACTTCAACCATGCCAGCTCCAGTCCGTGGAAGATTTGCGTTGACAATGTGTCGCTGCAAGTGCTTTATCCAGTCTTCTTGAACAGACAACGGTCCTCGAAAGACCAGACCACAAAACCTATGCAAATATTAAAATTATTCCATCAAGATATATCTAGCTCTACTGAAAAATTATAAAATAAAGACATTAAGTGGCAAGCCTTAATTTTCTTGAAGTTTGTTTCTACAGATTTTAGCTGAAAACCTTAGAAACTGTGTTCATTTACAGTAACTGTAACAACAAAAAAAAAATACAGTTTATACATTTTGCACTCTTACATTTTTAGCACTGAGTAACAATCTGTTGTTCTTACATAAGGTTTTGTTTGAAGGACAGAGTATTACTCAGACATAACCAATAAGATTTTAGCTAGAGAAACAGTTGGCAACCTGAGCATTGCCGATTCAAGTCCTCTTGTTCAAATTAATGAAAACAGGCAACTTTTTTTTTCTCAATTTAATCACAAACAAATATGTTTGTGGGATATAATCTTAAATCTTCTTATGACTAAAATTAGCAAGCTTTCAAGAATGTGTTCTTTCAATTAAAATAACCCTATGTACCTGCATCTGAGTATGTAAACTTCATCAGCACTATGAGGTAATGGCAGCATTTTTTTCTTGCTTCCAGATCTTGACCTTGACTTCTTTTGCTTACAGTCTAAAGCTAAGAAGAGAAATTTCCATATGTGAAAGTGATACTTCAATGAGTGTTAACCAGAGATATTTAGCAAGCACCCCCTATAGCAGTAGTGAAAAGATATCTACCTCCTTGTTATTCTGCATTTAATTATAATGTAAATCCAAAACAATTACAGTGTGCTCTAAGACATTTATTGGCAAAACACATGAAGTTATTTTTTTTTTTTTTAGTTTAGCAGAGTGCTTGCTCTTTAAAATACGAGATAATTGACATTCAGCATTAAACTGTTGTTTTAGTATTAGCAAGCACCTACTAACCTATTGCAGAATTATACAGAAGCAAAGCACCATTGGAAATTCCCTTTCATGCATAAAATGCCGTCAAATTCTTGGAACTTGTTTTGTAGTTCAAGTACCATCATAAATAAGACCACTCATGTTTCACCAAGTTACAACTTCACAAAGTTGTAGCTTTCAGCTAATACAATCAAGAATTTCTAGTTTGAATAAAACGCCTGCCATTTCTTTTCAACATAAAGCATAAGTTTGTCCTTTTATTCTAAGAATTTCAGATGAAGCTTCCCCCTCACTCCTGTCTGAAATCAAAAGCATTTTACAAAGATTATGTTTTAATCCTTGGCAGTGGGAGCTGGTATTAGGACAATCAACAAGGAATGCAAGGCCACTTTTTAAATTCAGTCTAAGCATTTGAAACTACGTGTGAAAATAATGTGTGTGAACAGGAAACGCATGGCAAAAGTGTTCAGTTAGCACTGAGGTCTGTACCTCCCAGAAACAGATGTAATAGGAATCTGTAACAAAACCTGGAGATTCTAAGCACCAGCCAAAGTTGGGGGATGAGGGGATTAAACTGTGTTAATATTGTTATGATGAAAACAGCTGATAAAGCTCAAGAAAAAACAAGAAGTTTGAGACTGCTTGAACTGAGGAGTATATCTAGCTACACTCTATTCCAAAACATCAACACTAAAACTCCACAGAAACCTGAAAGACAGTAACAAGTATTCTTGATACCAAAAAGGCATTTTTGGCATCATAACAGTAAAATTAAAGTAATTGTTACACTTGTCTAAGTTCTGACTCCTGTAATATAAAACAGAAGAATAAACCTCTTAGTATTCTGAAGCATAAGACATCATCTGGTGAGGCAAAACACGCTGATTTAAAGAACACAGTCTCGATTGCATCCTTCATTTTTCTTATGTCCTCCAAATGAGCAGCTCTCAAGTTTTTACCCTGTAGCCAAACTTTTAACTTGTAGATACACCAGACATTTCCCAGTTCTAGTCCCAGATTTAAAGACTCCTACAGTATCTAGAAAAATTAGAATGAATTTTTGAAGGTACCAGAGAACTAATTAAACAAGTAAAAAGTAGATACCAACCTAAAGAGTCTTCCTTCAGACCCTGGGTCAAGCCATCATTAGGAAGATGAGGCTCAACAGCACTTTTTCTGATAGCAACAATGAAAGCAGCCTGGATATAAAGGTAGTAACCCAAGGTGGCAGGGGAGAGAGAGAGAGAGAGAAATGGCCAAGATAACTTCTGGAAAAGTGAATAGGTAAGGGGTACTTAATGCTTTATGTTCTCATCAAAAGCATATTCTTCATATAATTAGGAAGAAAAAAGCTAACTATCTTTCAGGCTGTAGGAACTCTCAAACAGTATAAATATTTTACATACTGCAACATCAGTAACAACATCACCAGAAATATATGCAGATAAAATACTGAAACCCAGACTCCCATTCTCTGAAGAGAACTCTTTGCACGAGAGGCAACTTATCCGAAGCAGTTATTACAGCAAAAGCTTTGCCACTGCCGATTTTGCAGAACACCATGGGAAGGAGGGAAACAGAAGTCAGTATTATCTGAATGTAAACACATCCATGAGTCGCATCTGATGTCAGTTAGTTGATGTCAGTTGATGAGTTTAAAAAAAAAAAAAAAAGTAGACTGCAGGCTCCTTCTAGAGAAGCCTACATGCATTTGAAACAAGAACTAGTTTATTTCCTTCATTTTGGCAAACTTAAGACATTCATTCCCATCAAGAAATTTGATTCTACTCACATACATCCCAAGCATTTCAGAGAGCTTTCACTTTCTTACTAGACATGAACTAGCCTTTGCAACAGAGTTCCTGAAACCTAATGCTATTGTGTGTGTGTAATCTCCTAAGAAAAACCCCTCTGAACTACTGTGCAATCAAATAGACAGCAACACAAACAGAAACTGCTATAATGTACCAGGAGAGGTAGTGTCTACTTGCTTGAAAGGCACATTTTCCAAGAACAATGAGAAAATACAGAAAACAAAAGAACGGGCATCCTCTCTGAGCCATTTAAAAAGGAGGCTCTAGGTAGAGAAATTGCACAACAAGGAACAGAAAACATCACAGTAAAAGACATCAAGACAAAATATTCGGATCACTCAATGTATTCTCAGAGTAACTTAGCTAAGATTGGAAGCAGATTTGCCCAAGCAAGAAGCTGTTACAGAAGACAGAAATACTAAGAATACTAAACGTGTGTTCTGCAAGGGGTGTTTTTTATTCCCTTTGTCTTTTCACCTAGTGAACATATTCCTTCACATTTTAGGGGGCACAAAGCAGCATGAATACATTTTGAAGTTACTACAATGAGGCAGGAGAGTAAGTGGAGAAAGAGTTACACCTTTCCCAAGTAACACCTGGGTAAAACTGATTGAAAACCGTAATTCCAACATCAGTTATCAGAGACGTGTACCAGTAACTCACATTAATTTTTGTCCATCCAGAAAGTAACAAGTTTAAATGAAGTCACATGCACACACTTAAGTACTTTGTTGATCTGATGCTTAGAAGTGCTTGCAAACATCAAGTAAGTCACACCATTGCTTTACCCATAAGAAAGCATAGCCATGTTCTGACCAAAACTCAGTTACTGTTCTTCCAATGCCTTACTGTAACAAAGCACAATATCCTCAGAAAGCATGTTTTTAGCACTTTTGGGAAAAGACTAAGGATAATTTAGCTCTAGTAAGCTGCATGGAAATTGCAGCAAATTGCCAGAGAGAGGCAGGAACTACCTACCATTAACACCTACTTTGTGGCTATCACAGCTCCCAAACTATCATCCTTCATTCTCCCTAAAAGTCCAATTCTTTTTGGAAGAAGACTCCCTCCTTCAAGTTTGGCCACCTCACGTTTCCTAGTTGCTATTCCAAAAACTTTTTGTAAACAACTAGTTACACCACTTCATCAACCCCCTGATACAGCATGACAGAGAAACAACCCATTGAAAACAAAGGACAATCAAACTTTGGATCAATCTCCTTGAGGCACTCACGTTCAATTTCAGAGCACACTATTTAGAAAAATATATGCTAGGTAAAAAGCCTGCATATCAAAAATTTCTTTACCTCTGTGACCACTTATCACGAAAGAGGACAAGTAGATGGAGATAGGAGGCTTAAATGAGCATGCCTAAGACAACATGAATTAGAAAAGTCGCAATTAGAGGACCTTCATGCCATGACATTTGGTCTGAGGTTCAAAATTAAAGTGCGTCTATGCTAATTTGCATGCTCCACTTCTTGATGTCTTCCAACATGGAACTCTTCTCATTTCGGGAAGACTGAAGCTGGGTCTTTATTCAGACTTCATTACTTTTGTCATAGCATATGTAAGCTAACACAAGTTAAATAACTGCATGCATAAATGGATCTAATTAACCATTTAAAAACACTGCCAATTAAAAAGTAAAAAATAATGAATTATCTTTCTTGTATATTTACCCACTAATTTTTCAAATTCAATCACTTGCTGTCTGTCCTCATCATTACTGCACAGTAAAATCCATCAAAAAAAACCAAACTCTCCAGTAATTAGCTTCCTGAAGGATTTTATAGGATACTAAAAATTAGCTCATTGTGCCAGCTGATCAGTTATAACTGTAACAGCACAGAATAAAGACATGCAAAGCCACTGGATCTCAGATTTCTGCTGTAGCTGCATATGCTTCCACAGTAAACTTCCCGAAGACACAATTCTGAGCAAGCAGCATTAGAAATTATTTGGAAGCGTAGTGGCCACATGGACTGCTACCTCAGTCATACTGTTGGCTGAAAGGCCAGACTCCTTGCTCTGTATTTTATTGCTCTTTCCCAAACATCTGAAAGCAGTCTCCATCTACAGAAGCAAAGACCAAAGGAGGGAGTAGCGATTCCCAGAAGATGACAGCCAGTAAGAAGAGACTGAGGTACGTAAAAAGAGTCAACAAAGAGAAGATGCAAAAAGCCAGGGTACGAGACAATACCAAGAGACTTTGGGGTGGGTAGGGCAGGGAGAGAGGACTAGAGAGAAGAAAAGGAAGGAAGCTGGATATATAACTGTACCAAGAAGAGCAAGATGCGTTTTGAAGATTTTGCATAGGTCTGTCCAATGCTCTAAAGACAATCAGAAGAAAGATGCAAGTTTGCCACATGCTCTGAGAAACACTAAAGGACTGCTATTCATCAAAACAGGTATAAAAGGAAATTAGCATCTACTCAAGATGAGTGATTAAATCATTACATTATTCAAAATTGGACTGCATAACAAAAAAAATTTTAATGTTCCAGTCAGACATCTGAAGACTATCGTGCAAGCACTAATACAAAAGCAAGTAACTATCCAAATGAACCTAGACAGGCATTTGCTATACAGTGGATCCATACTGCATAACTATAGGCAGAAATTAAGTTTAATAAACACTAACCTTGAACAGCAAACAGCCTAGAAAGTTTCACTTCTAGGATGTTTTTCCTTGAGTCCATTCTCAAAATCTTCCATTATGCTTAACTATGTCTATTATACCGCTAAAACTGTCAAATTGCATTTAAAAAAACCAACAGGGTAAGATTTAACTAAATGTGATCAAATTACTAACTCTGAAGAAGCAGGGAATCTGCTAGAAAAGCAGTATGATAATAGTCAGTATCAAAAACATATGAAGACAAACTGAAAAACTGAGCAGAAGACTAGTAAGTAAGCTAACACAGCACTAGGAAAGGTCTCACTTTGGTGACATGCAGAGATTACTCTATTTCTCTTACTAAACAGTAATGCCTAGAGACCTCCCATAACAATTGCCAAATAAGAGAACTGGAGCATTCATATTTAAACACAGTTATTTAATTACAGCAAGAAATTGAGACAAATATTCAACCAATGTGGTAGTTGTGTTTACTTTAGAGAATATAAGAAAGGCTTCATGAAATAGAAGAAGGAACCTGTATAAACGTATCCTCATTGTCTCCACACAGGTTCCAGGCTGAAGCCAAACTGAAGACATCTTGAAATTGCGCTCAACTTCAACCATTTTTTAATAAGAAAAACTGAGACCTCCCCAAGAGCAACACTTATGGCAAAGTTTAAAACTAGTGCATGCTAGTGAAATTTTGCATTAAAATCATTATCTTCACAAAACTTATAAAGTGGAATATCAAATAAAACCACTGTTTAAAAGTATATTTTCTGGTCTACAAGCCTTGCATTGAGCTTGCTCGAATAAAAACTCAACAAGCAAAGTTTACGAACTTCGCTTACGAACAACAGTTTTAATGGTAATGACTAAGTTAATACAAATATACATTGGTTGTATAATGTTATAGCTAGAACTTAAGCCTTTCTAAGCCATTGGTTTCAGTGAAACCTACATCCATATGGTACAGGCTATTTATCTGGCTCAGCTCCAGCTCCTGAGATGAAAAGATTTTTTTTAAAAAAAGTTTTGTTTCTAACCATTTTTTTTTTTAAGACTTTGTTTCTAATCTAATTTTAAACAAACTTTTAGGTCCAGTGATACACAAATTAGGAGTTTTGTTTCAGTTCTTTTAAACAAAGTGGCAACTGTTCTGATGAGTATGCTACTACTTCACTAGCAAAATACATTTCTTAAAGAAAACAAACAAAACCCCTTGAAAGCACCTTACAAGCTACCTCCACTTTTCCCATTTAGCAAAAGGGAAGTTGAGGTACAAGGAGCTTGTCCAGGATCTAATGGCTGTGTAATACCTGTTTGCCAGTGTCTCCTCCATTGAATTTTTGTGAAGATTTCAACATACAATTTAAATATATAGCTATTGAAAAATATTTCAAGTAGGTATATAAGCAAAGCAACTTACCACAGGGCTAATATCAAATCACAGCAGTGGTAAATGAAGTCCACTATCATCATCTCTCTACTGAGTAAATATGAACACTTTCAGAATCACTAACTAAAAGCATACACTCCTACACATTGGCTATTACTGCATCTGCTGACTTCCTTCTAAATCTACTTTGGCATAGCACTAACTTAGTATAAGACCTGGCAGCCACAGGCCCAGTTTGTAAAAATATTTCTTTTGTCCTTCTGCAGAGAAAGCCTGAAACTCAGTTTATTTGTCATTCTTACCATAATGAATTACATCTGCAGATAAAAAAAAAAAAGGATTATGCATTTTTCCAAAGTATTACGTAAAAGTCTGTGCTTGTCAACACAGAAAACTGATAACTGTCCTTCTTAATTACTGAATATTCAACTTCGTATCTCCAAATTTTCCTCACTATATTCCAACTTTGCTCCCCAATTTGCTGTTGATGATACGAAGTCCCACTAATTGCAGCAAGAGTCCAAGTAAACTCAGAAATTGCCTACAGCCAAGCAAACTGCAGGTCTCTGGAAATGAGTCAAAATATGGAATATTAGAGGAATTTCAAAATTAAGTGTATTTTAATAAAAAACATTAATAGCAGTGCCAAATGCTTTACTACACTCACTCCATGTCAGACCAGGTATTTTTTGGGTTGTGAGCCATACAAGAAATGAAACCAACTACATAAAATACGTTGTTAGAAATACACAAACTGTAAAATTACTTGCTTTTCCTATTTTAACTACAGTATTCTTAGTAATTAATGTACTAGACTGTAAAAAGTACTTGCTGGTTTATTGTGGTTTGTTTTTTCTTTTCTTTTTTTTTTTTTTCCCCCCTCTCTTATTTTTGAGGTACTTTTAAACACTTCATTAGAAGGCCAAGTAGCTGGTTTGGAAGTTTTGATATTGTAGGAGAATTAATTTAAGCGACCATCTCTTAGTTTTGCTTACATACCTTAAGTGTTGGATCCAAAATAAATGAGTAAGAATGAAAATCAGACATGAGAGTGGACAACAGCAACATACCTTTTCTTAAAAGTTGCTGAAGTTTTATGGCAAATAAATTGTTTACCAGCAGAAACTTCAAAATTATTTTGAATTAACATATGCTTTTGTCCAGTCTGATGAGGAAAATGTATCATAGACAGACTTGCTTTTACATCTGTAACAAAACATACCTGTCCCAGTCAAAAGTCCAGCACTCTTCTTTCGTGCATAAGCGCGTAAGTGGTTGGACAGGCTAACAGCACTTGTAAACGTCGTATTGCAATGCACACACGTTCTAAGCTTCACAGGCATACCTATCATTCAAAAGAAAACTATAATCCAGTTCTCTCTTCAAAAAATGAAATTCTCAAAGCGTTGTAAAAAATTTTCTGCAATAAAGATGGTTTAAAATATATTCACTGCATTGACGCAATTGTTTAGTATATTAGAAGGATCCAAGTTAACCGTTATTAGTTTTCCAGGTAGTGCTTTAAGCCAAATCATGTTATTTGGAAAAGAACAGAAAGGAGGCAACTTGAGGCCATTAGGCTACTCTGCATTTAATACCTACTGTCAAGCTCCTACAGATCTCCACATGATGAAGTTCTAATCCCAAAATACAATCCTGCAATTTGAATAGCACAATTCTGTTGAGAAATTTCAGAGCTTGTAACATTTCCAATAAAGAGAATTTAAGAAAGTCTAGTTGACAAAGTGGTAATTAAAAGTGTTTTACCCATAAGACTGAAGAGCTCAAATACTAAATTAGGCTGCTGTTGAAGGCTCGGAGAAAAAGGTGGTAAAACACACCACTGAACAGCTGTTAGACAAAACATTTTGTTCAGTGCATTTTCTGTTCATTACTTTAGATGCGCAATCGATAATGGAAGTTAATGATTTGAAGTTTTTTTTGCTAAAATCTTTGTGCTAAATAAATGATCAACAAAGTAACATGCTATTTATCACAGGAAAACAGTGAAACAATACTGAACTCCTCGCTTAACCAGACAAAGAAACCATGATAACTTATGCCCTGCTCAACTTCACCATAATGTTTCCCCCTTCATTTTACCAAAGATACATTGTTTTGGTCAACTAGTATTTCAAGTTCTCCACTAATAAATTATTAAAAGATATATAAAAAGGCTAAAACTACTCAACTGGAAAGCCTCTGCAGAAAAGAAAGAATCCTATTCTCCAGCAGCCCACAGAAGACATGCTGTTTTTTCAGGCAAGTTACAGAAGAAGAACACCTGAGTCGGTAAAAACCTTTTTAAAAACTTAAACCAGAATTAGAAATATTTGCCTTTTTAGGAAAAACAGAAGAATTTCAACTTGATGTTAAATATTCTCTTATTAACTCAACTGGCACAGTGCGTTAGTTGTCAAATTCTGTTACCTCAGCCACAGATAATTATAGGGCCCCATTCAAAACTGTTAGTACTATGCAAGCATATGTTTATTTTTACCTGGTTGTTCATCACAACCAAACAGGTGCTACCTAGTATTGAGTGGTAAATATTAAACAGAAAGCAATACACAGTGTCAGGTTTGGCAAGCTATTCCTTTAGCATTGTTTTTCAAATCATTAAGCCTGTCAACAATACACTTCCTTTATTAAGCAATCTCCTGTCTTAAAGGACAAACACAGACACCCAGAAGACATTAAATGTAATTCTGTTCCGACTCTACTATGTCATTTTAGAAAGCCACCTTTGTTAAGAAATTGATTGCCAACTTTTGTAGTCCCCTAAAAGAACTTCTGAGCACATCCGATTGTTGTTGTTGTTGTTATTTGTTTAAAGGAAGACAAGTATATAGGTGAAAAAGTACTAGGCACTGCCAGTTTTACTAACCTGCACTGGGTAATAACAAGAAAACCAACAGAACCAAAAAAAGTCAGGAGTATAAAAATAAGATCCTGCACCTCAGTCTAAAGAATCCTGCAGCATTATAAGCTGGAGTCCAAACAAGAAACAAGTAAATGCAAGCTCTACATACACATTAAAAAGGATGTTGTAAGAATTCCCCAAGACTAGAAACAACTCCTATGTGACAAGTAGATTAAAAACATCACTCTAAAAGCCTGCTCTATTAGTATACAGAGTATCTAGAAAGTTGATTATAGAATTGTTTCATTAGCACAATTCTCAGTGGAGGGGCAATCTCTGTCCATACCGGTCAGGGGCCATGCATTAGAAACCTGCTGGCTACAACCGTATTCCAACAAAGCATGAATGAGCCCATGTCTTCACTCAGGACAGACAGGTCCTAAGCAAGCATCAGTTTCTTGCAGCAGCCGCAATTTTGAAACAAACAAGAATTAATCTATGTTGTAAGAGTACATTTGTCTAAAACCATCAAAATTAGTCGATAGAGATTCACCAATTTGGAATATTATGCATTTACAATGGTATCAACAGTTCTGTTAATTTGAGCAAATGCTGCTTCGCACAAACCTCAAAGATTTAAACAAACTAGTTCCCAAACCAGCTGTTTTAACGCCCAGAAACAGGGTTACAAGCCCAAACATTTCAGAACTGTTAGTCTACCAAATATGCACGGACACTTCAACCTGTTATTGCACGATGTGTCTTCTTCCTTGCTGAGGCCCATTTTGTGTCCGCTTTGAATTTGTATGCCCAGCCATGTGCAGAAGAGGAACTATGTTCTGTGCAAAAACCTCTCAGTGCTGCTGAGGGGTTTTTTCACTTTAGGAAAAACATGTCAGAAAAATTTGCTGTGCTACCTCTCACAGTCAGTGTCCTCTGGAAACGAAACAAGAATTAAATGAACAGAATCCCAAATAAAATACTCTGCACTTGTACATTTTCTATGAATTAAAGGATTCTTTGGAAATGCTGTCAAGACAGCTAGAAACATCTCCTTACCTGACTGCATAGTCAAATCCATTTTTTGTGGCTGATACATCAATGGACTGTCTTCATTTAATGGAAGAACACATTTCTGAACAAACCTCTTTCTTGCAGTTTGATTATGAATCTTTTGAGGTGAAATAGCAGGATTCCTTTCTTCTCCTAATCTCTTATTTTTCAGGAGTTCTATCAGTGTAAGTGACTGATTTTTTTTTTCATCATGTAGTACTGCTTTTGCTTCATCACATTCATTTAGGAAACTCAGCCCTTCTTCCTCCGATGCAGACACAGATGTATCTTCAGTCTTTAGGCCATTATGGTATGCTTCAAGAGGTATAACATTCTGAGATAAAAAGTCATCATTTGATGCAAATTTCTGAGCAACAAACGGTCTGGGAATAATGCGGCGACTGTTCAAAGCCTTTAGGATTTTGTCATACTTCTCTTCATTTTGCATCATCTCATTCAGAACACAGATCGGAGACTTGTGTGCATCCCACTTGGTTTTGCCAAGCCTCTTCAGGTGTCCTCGCACATGATTAGATAATCCAATTTTAGTATCGAACCAGCCTCCACAGAGCTGACACGTATGCTCAGAGGAAGTTTCAGATTTCTCAATTGCTACAAAGAAAATAATTATCATGTTTTTTGGCAATTATATAAAGTTAAACATTACAATAGCAAATCACAAGGAAAAGAAAGAGACGCTTTACAACAAGATAAAGTATGTCTTCTTTAGTGCTCAATAAATCCCTTTGTCCCCTTTACTTTATACCCAAATTAAAAACAAACAAAAAACCCACAACTTACCTTTTCTAACACGTTTAACAGGAGTTCCTGTTCCAGTTCTTTTAAAATGTTGCATTTTGTCACTTGTTGCTATCTGTTCTGGTGAAACAACATGACGGGCTTCATAGCTTAGTCCCGCTCTGTGAAGATGTCCTCTGACATGGTTGGACAATCCAACACCTGTTTCAAAGGTTGCTGGACAGTATGGGCAGGACTTCTTTTCAAGTGACAAATCAGTCCAATGGAAAACTGAATTATGCTTTGGCAATGCTGATCCAACATTTTCTAAATTCTGAGGATCATGCAAATCATGCAGGAAGTTACTACCCTCAGCATCTTCATAATACTCAAAATAAAAGCCATCATTCTGCTCATAACTAAGTGAAGATTTATCACCAGCTTCATGATCTTCCATTTTACCTTTGAATATGGGGAATAGGTTTACATGCTCCTGATTAATATCACTGTAAGATTCATCCTCCACAGACTGTGTAGTGTAATCACATAGTTCAACATTATCCCATGAACTTTCATCCTCCGTTTCATAGCTGTCTTTTTTTTCAGCAGAGTTAAGTTTCTGTAAAACAACAACAGTCATTTTATGCAGAAAATCTGGATAGCAATCCAAATCAGCTCCTGTAACACAGCCTTCCCTCTTGGATTCTTTAACCACTCTTTTTACAGCTACACGCCTACGATCTTTACAGCCTTCTGCCCTTTTGCAATCAAGATTATTTGAATCCATGCCAAAACAATTATTACGGGGACTACTTGATGAAGAAAATAAATGTAAAGAACTGACAGAGTTGGACTCTTCCTTTTTTAAATGCAAAGGATAAGAGTCACTAGATTTTTTAATCATCCTGTAGTTTTCATATTTGTGTCTATATAAATAATTACCGCTTGTTTTGACACTAGCTTTCTGCTTTGCTGCTTGACGAAAACATTTAGGTTTCTGGTCAATGCTATTTCTAATCAAAAAAGTCTTGTTTGTAGAATTTAGATTGCACACACTTACAGATGACTGTGAAACGCTTTTCCGAGCCTTCTGTATCCTGTAGGGTCTCTTGTGAAGTTTTGCGAAGTTACTGGACTGTGAAGTAGAGCCAAACGATCTTTTTACATCCTGTTTTAAAACAGAGTTCTTTGGAAAAGTAGAAGATTGTTTGATCAACTGTTTTGTCCTGCTACCAAAATCTAAAGATTCCTCTATCATGCTGCCTTTTCTTTTTTCTAGTCTAAGATGGCTACCAAACGGATCAATGCGTGATGCTGGGTGCAAATATTCCATGTGTTTTTTTAAAATGCTTCTAGCTGAAGTAGTAAATGGACACATCTTACACATATACGCTGATGACTTTTTTGAGGATCCTAAATATGGATCTTTCAAGGATGCCTTTTTCTGTGTTTTCCTCTGGGACATATCACTACCAATAATTGAACATTTGACTACTGCTCCATGAGCGATCCCTCGATGGCATTCCAGTTCATTTTCTGTCACAGCCATGAAATTGCATTCCTCACAACAATAGTATCTTTTATCTTTTTCATGGGTCTTTGCATGCTGCACAAATGTTTTGGGACAATTGGTACCAAATACACACTGTGGGCACTGTAATCGTGCACTCCTACCCTCATCCTGAAGTTCTTTCAGCTCACGGATTTCTTCCATCAGTTTCTGCCTTCTTTCCTGGTGAATTATCATATGTTTAAGAAGTGAATTACGATCTCGAAATGTCCTTCCACATTCCCTACATGCATAGGGCCTGGGGACATTGAGATGTCGGAAATGACTGTTCCCATCTAAATGGTACATCATATGCCTATGCAGGTGTTTCTTCTCCCTAAAATTCACATTGCACTTCGTACAGGGATAAAATGATGGCTCATCAGTACTGAAAGTAGATGGCGATTCAGAATCATTCTGTTCACATTTATTTTTTAAAGTATTGGAAAGAAAAGTGCTAGTGTGAACAGGAGAAGTATCTTCTGCACAGTTACTAGTGGGACTATAAATGAGATGCTGGATAGCATCAACAGCTTCCAGCTCTTCATCTGTGGATTCAGGCTTTACTTTACTCAATGAGTATTTCTGGGGTTCTACCATTTGTAGCTCCTCATTCTGCTCTAAGAAGTCAACATTTAATAGTTTCGATTTACTAGGAATACAACTGGTATCACCAAAACAGTCTTCAGTATAGCGTGTTATTTTACTAACATCCATTTTCCTTTTTCGCTTTTTTTCTAAGCCCACTTTACAGTGAATGGGAGACTTCTCTATTGTTTCTTCATTTGTCATAAGAAACTGTATAAACTCTTTCTGTGGATCCCAGCTGGGATCACATCCCGATCTGAAACCACCTGTACCTGAGGAAATGCCTGTTAATGTATCGACGCAATCGTCTTTTACTAGTAAATTTTTATCATCCTCACAAACTTCTACTTGGCCTATTAAAGTGCTATCTACACTATTTCCTACTGATTTCTGTGAATCACAACCAATTGAAGCAGAGGTAGGTAGATTTTTAATGGAATGAGTCAGGTTCTTAGCATGTGCTACATCAGGTAACAAAAATAAAACTTGGTGCTGATTTGATTTCTGTGTTGTACTCTTTGCAGGCAGCTGAAGATCATGAACCACTGTCAAATTTGAGCAGGAATCTGTGTGATGACCTACAGGCTGTCCAGTGGTTAATGAAACATTGCCTTTATTCATAATGGAAGTCTTAGTTGAGGTGGAGTGTGAAACTGGTCCATTAACAGCAGTTCCTCTAGACAAGATAAAGTTTTCACTAGAAACAGTAGGAGCACCAGTGTGTATAAATAGAGAAGTCTGGCCTCCACTTAAGGCTTTTTCAGATCTGTCCCTTGACAGCTCCTCAGGCAGAGTCAATGTGCTGTTCTTCTGAAAAGAACTGTCGCTCTCTTGTGGTTTAGGAATGCCACCTTCTTCCTCAGATATGAAATTATCTTCACATAGGATCTCTTCTTCTTCTTTAGCACCAGTGACTTCAGTATTTATCTCTAAATCATCCATATTGCTGGTCTGTCCATTAAGTACATTTATACTAAAAAACAAACAAGAAAAGAATCAGGCAATCACAGAAATAAATAATGGCAATTTTAATGTAAAGTTTTCTTCAGATCACCCTTCTTCACACTGTAATCTAAATATATGTTTTGAATTTGTTAATTTTTTTTTTTTAGGATATTCAAGACATTTAAAATTAATCAATGAAGCAATTAAAAAACCCATACTTTTTTGCTATGCTATATTAATAACCATACAGCAAACTAGTCACTGCCCAGTATCCCAGTTCAAAAAAGTCTGAACACCTACATGCAAGCAAGATAGGGGAAATGAAATCGTCAAAAATTGTGCAAATACATTCTACATCTACATTAACATAAACACAGATTTTATCTTTAGTCATTTTCTAGAAGTAAAACAAGTTAGAAGTAAAGGCTACCCAGACATCTGCTAGTCATTTTAGTGTTTGTTTTTTTTTTTAAAACCATACTTCCATTAAGCACCTAGGAAACTAAAATAATCTTTACATATTTCAAGGCACCACTTTTTTCGAAGTCCTTGTATACAACTGACCTGATGCTACATAAAAACCTGCAGAATTGTTTAATTTGGTATTAAAGGAGAAGCTGATTTTGAACATCTGATTACTGACAAACATAGCAAAGGATCAAACTCACTGAAGAAATTAAATGTCTTCCCATTTCCTTCTTACAAAAGGGTTCTCCTTGCTTTAAAATAAATAAATCAGATCCTGCTTATGTTATAAGGCCATTTTAAATCATAAGCAAATAAAATAGCATCTTCTCAAAGGTGGAAAAAACTCTACAATTAGAAACATTTAATAGGATTTACCTACCAGAGGAAATCATTGTGTTGAATCCAAAGCATGGCAATAATAGCACCTACTAGTACAGAGAACTACTGCATATTAATTCCCTCTGGGAGGCCTTGTGTACATAAATATGTCTTTCTAGAAGCAACTTTCATTCATACACAAAATCACCTACCCAATGCTTAGTGAGCACAAAGGACTTGCTTACACATGAAAATCAGCGTGTAATAAAACAGGAGTGTGAACTTCAGTCTACCCTGGCATTTACCTCTTATATGGGTCCTCAGAACACAGTAAGCATAAGGTATTAAAACACCCATCTAGGAGCCAGAAACATCTATCTATATTTTACAGAAATCACATATTTTACCCTTAAAGAGTACTATTCGCTTTGATCTTTTGCGGGATTTGATTCCTGCCATCACATACTTAGTTTCAGTTACTAATTAACATTTTGAATAGAGCTCAGTTAAAAGGAGTCATTGCCTAGACTCTTTGAATTAAGATGTTATAACTCACAACTAATATCCATGGTTCCCTGTAATGGTCCTTCATCGAAATCAAGGAAGACCACTCTTGACATTCTTTTTTCCTAAGGAGAGAAAACAACTTGGTTAAACGACACCACTTTCATCTTTATACGTCACACTCTAAAATGAGTCCAGCATTTCTATTAGTTTTTCAATTCAACATTATGACAGCTATCCACACAATTCAAAGTGAGCTATAGCCTCGTGAAAATTCTGTTACTGTGTTTGTTTTGCTTCAAATCGGCAAAAGGACAAAACAAATACTTTAGCCTCCTTTAAGTTCGTAAAAAACAAACCTTAATGTAATATAATATGACTTATTTACTTTTTTGAAGATAAAAGTAACTATATTTGGAGTAGAAATATAATGACAAAAATGTTTCCTTTGCTACTCAATCACTGAACTAGCCAACTTAAAAATACAGCAATGCTCATGTCAGATGCACAATAAACGCTTAAATGAAATATTTTATTGTATTATTTATCTCTAACATACCTTTATGCAAATGTTCTACTAGACACCCCAGTTTCTCATTTTCCCGTTTCTTAGATTTTTGCATTTCTTTGCTGTTTCAAGATGGGTCATTTTCCACCATAAAAAAGAATTCCAGTAAGATCACATTCAGAGCTATCACCCTAAAATGGTGATAATGCACCACCCAGCAGGAGTCTCTACATCAGGTACACAAGTTAGAAATGGGCAGTGCAAACACACACTAAGAATCAGTAATGCAAAAGTCAATTAAAAGAAGTGAAACCTCCAAGGATGCACAACAGCTCCAACAATTTTACAGCTGAACAGTGTAAGCTTCATATTGTATCAGGCAACAGAGTATAAAAATGTTCACAAAAAGTTTAGAAGAAACTTAGTAAGCCAATTTTGCCTGAAAGATGTGCATTTTCCTCATTTTATTACCGCAGAGGTAGACAAATGTATGCTTAAGTCAACTTGAGAGCTTATATTAGCTTTTCTCAACAGGAAGCAACGTTGCTAACGAAGTGGTAAATTCAGTGTTAATGAGTGGCTTCACTGTTACCACCTCTGAGGTAAAACCTTCCATGTTCCAAGTTCCACCCATCTGTTCTGGTGTGAGGGGTTCAGAAGAAGAACAGACGCTTCCCATTTAAAGCATCTTCATCAGTACCCCCTGAACAGCGGGGAGGCAAACTGAGAATATCGTACCTGCTTGGAGACTGCAATCCTCATTATCAGAATGGCTCCTGAAAACTTTTCACAGGTTTATGTGATGAAGACAAAACCATGCTGCTCTACATACAAAACCGTACTGACACTAAATATTAGTGTTAGTCACCTTTAAACTCAGACTCTTTTCAGAGTTATCATGAACAACATCTAAAACATTACAATGTGCAATCTTGTAAGAGACTCCTTTCCATATTGTGTATTTATGGAGGTTGTGAACCGTTCCATATGGATCAAACTAGAAGTTTCCTACGGTAATACAGCTGTCCCTACAGGTTTCAGTCTTTGAATCAAGCCTGAAATGCTTACTGTATCGCTGTTACATTTTAATAATTTTCTGCTAATTATCACATTTTTTCCAGCTATCAGGGTGGTACAATTCACTATTTTACATGGAGGACAACAAGAAAGTTAGCAGTTTTAACAGTGTGGTATTAAAGAAAACATATAAAATATCTTTTTAAATTATAGTAATTTAGAGTCTTGTGATGACACTGAGCCAAGATGCAATATTTCATTTACATTATCTACTTCATGTGTAGAAATTTATGCACTAACAGTGATAGGTGTAACTAGACACATGTAAGAAAATATTCCACATAATGCCATCATTTTTGAGGAAACTTTATCATCTAACTCATACCATTCAGGAAGTGCAACCGAAATACTACTTCATCTGAACACTCGGGGGGGGGGGGGGGTTGGGGGGCGGGGGGAAGGGAAATCAGTCACTCTAACAACTAACCTGTAACCAAGGCTACGCAATGTTCTTTGCATGTTTCCATCATAGTTTTAAAATTATCTTCTTTATACCATATCAGAAATACAGAATTATTAATTCTGTCAGAATATATAGTAATTAATCCTTACTCAGTGTATTTGAAAAATTAAACATTGAGATTAAACTTTAAATTTGCTATGCAGTTGAAGTAATTTTATTTAAGCACATAGTGCAATACACCTAGAAGATATGTAAGTGTAAAAATGGCAATGCTCAAAAAGCCTACACAATCCCAGGCTCATACCTTTGAAACACACTTTCTCTAAAAGGCTAGGCCAAATTCAGTTCAATTATTTCAGTTAAGCCTAGAATGACTGTACCGCAGTTAACAGTGCTATTCCTCATTTACGTGATACACTATTATTATATATTGTTTCATATTCAAAAGTACAAAACAATCAATTATTTAGCCAACTAAGCCACATTCCACCCCTATTTAATTAAGTACTTTAAAATCTACATAATTTTTTATATTGTTTTTCTTCACAGAATATCAGTTTTTAAAATCATAATGAGTTCTGCAGATATGACTGCCTGTGGCCAGATAGTCTAAGCATTAAAAAACTGTAAGGTCAGATCTATCTTCAAGCTGACAGATCATAATTTAAATGCCTTAAGCTAATCCTATTGTATCAAAAATCTCGAACATCAGTATTTTTGCAAACTATCAGCACTTGCTATAACACCCTTACTACACTACATCTTGAGGTTACTACAGAAGAAATGAGGTGATAATTGCATATTAACATAATTATTTGGTAATCCCTCTGAGCAAGCTTCCTAGGTCACTCAGTAATTCAGATTAGATGCAACCTTCCTGTCATCAGATCTATGCTGTCCACTTTCTGTTCATTAATAATTCTTTTTGATAGGAATGTACTCAATTCCATTGTTCTATGTACATTATTAATTGTATTTATTACCAGTAGGTTTATGACATTTCCAAGTTCTTCTTTCGTAATGACAACCTTCGCTATGCAATAAGGTCATATAACAAATTAAGAGTCTTGCCTTCATGCAATGCTAGTTCCTTAAAGCTTACACCAGTGCTAAGTGTGCTACACTGTTGCCTACTAGCAGTTGTAGTTAGAGATTTGTCAGTTTCTGTTACAAAACCCGTATTATTTTACAAGGATTTACCATATATTGGAAAGCACACTGGAGCTGAAAAATTAAGATGGACAAATTTGGTTGAGTTTGTGAGAAGCATGAAGTGCTTTTATGTGTTTTGAGATCAAGTTTCTTGTTAAATTCATAAACATAAGCCAACGAGCTAACAGCACAGAGCTTAAGTGGCACAAAACTTAAGAAGCCATTTCCTAAATGGACTGAATTAATCTGCCTAGTTAAAGTAACTGAAGAAATATGTCTTTCAGCAGTGCTGTAATGAAGGCAAAAAAATATACTTGTCCTGTGCTAAGTAACCCCTCACAAGTCAGGATCTTTAAGCAGATATGTGAATAACCAGGACACTCAAGGGATTATTCAAATATTCAAGAGATAGGAAAGGTGTTTCAGGTTTGCACTGTTCCCACTTAGATTTTTCTTCAAGACTTTGTTATGTAAATAGAGGAAACTAACAAAATCTATCATTTTATCCACAGCATTCTCAAATGACAGATTACATTAAAGATGATGGAACTAAAGTCACAGATTTTTAGGCAACAAACAGCAGACCAGAGAGAGCTTAAGTACATCATGGCACAGGACTAAAGAGGCGTCTCTTTTCATTTTGCCCCACTACGCAGCCTATTCATGTAACAACTTAATCAAGGCAAACGTCAAGCACGGAGCTTCCATCAAAAATGAAATGTTTAAGAACCTTTGAAAAATGAAGGTTTGTACAGAGTAGTAGAGGAAGTAGTAGTGTATGAGCATAAAGCAGCCAAATCTTAAGAAAAAAAAACCCAAGTTATTTAGAGGAGAGCTCCACAATATTTTTGCCTCTTCCATACAGTAATGCACACAGTTCACACCTCCTGAGTTTTGGGTGCTATCTAGCAATATGAATAACCAAAGTCAATAAAATCACAATACTTTGATCATTAGAAGAATACCTATTACTTGTTTTCTACTCTGTAGTGAAGAGACAGCTTGTTTAACATGCACAACACCATCAGTACTGCCCTTCCATATCTACTTCACATACAAGTATATGGTTATTAAAATAACTACAGTTTGAGGAATTCCACTGGAAACTAGTTATCTTCAATTCAGATCCACAGCTGTTCACATGAAAACACAAACATCAGAAAACTCTCATAGCTAATCAGACTCCCATATTAAAAATTATTTTTAAAGCAGCAAGACAAATTACTGATACAACGCTAAGAAGCTGTGTTATGCCTAAATAAAGAAATACAAAGTTATCACCACCCACAGTATAACCTTTTGTTATACTGTTGAAAAATTCATTGAATTCTCATATCTCTGTGGAAAAAGCTGACCAAAGAAAAAACTTTGAATTATAGAGGAGTCATCACACAAAAGTAGTCCCTCTTTTCAGTAAGATTATACTTGGGAACATCAAACCTGAAGCACACTTTTTCATAAAGTTTATTTACCTGAAACTTTGTTTCTAACGAAACAATGTATTCAAAAGCTGTGTGTCAGGTAGTAAGGAAAAAAAAAGCTTCCTTAAAAACATCAACATTTCAGAAACTTGACTTCTGGTCTACAATGTTTAAAGGTGGTATTTTAACATCTCACATGTGAAAGGAAACAGCACACAACTGAAGAATGACCATCTTAAAATTCAGAAATCATAGAAAAAAATACCATTACTGCCACCGACCATTCTTAATCTTACTCCTCTTAATATTGATTTGCTTTGGAAAATAAACCAGTTTGTCACAATGGGGTGCATCATGCTAAAATTCAATACTGAAATCAATAAAGTAAACGACAATATAATTTAAGTGTCACAAGAATCAGATGTATGACTTTAAAAAAATACTCTTCTAGTTGTAAGTGCTAATCCAGCAGTTTAAGATGGTTTCACTAGCAGAGACTTTTCAAAGCAAATTAGGTATTTCTAATGCCTATCCAGTACAAAAACACAAGATTTTGAATCTGGTAACTTAAAACCAATCACACATTGTCTGGCAACTCCACAGGCTTCCATAACTGCCCCCAGCATGCCACAACCCTGTTCATAGAAGACAGCCAAGCACTTAAGTCTCCACATTCCTCCAGTTCTTTGTCTAGTTTGGATGTTTACTAGTACAGTATAGTTTGAACTGTACTGCCATTAATTTCTACTAAAGATGAGAACTACAATCAAATACTGAATTTTCCTAAAGTTAGACATACATGGTAATAACTAGCAGCATTCCACAGAATTCCATAGCATTCCATAGACATAGAAGGTGCCCAAGTGCAAGATCCTGCATATGGGTTGGGGCAATCCCAAGTACAAATACAGGCTGGGTGGAGAATGGATCAAGTGCAGCCCTGAGGAGAAGGACCTGAGGGTGTTGGTTGATGAGAAGTTCAACATGACCCAGCAACGTGCGCTTGCAGCCCAGAAAGCCAACCATATCCTGGGTTGTATCACAAGAAGCGTGACCAGCAGGTCGAGGGAGGGGATTCTCCCCCTCTCTACTCCACTCTTGTAAGACCACCTCCTGCAGTACTGCCTTCAACTCTGGGGCCCCCAACATGACAAGGACATCGATCTGCTGGAACGAGTCCAGAGAAGGGCCACGAAGGTGATCAGAGGGCTGGAGCACCTCTCCTCTGAAGACAGGCTGAGAGAGTTGGGGTTGGTCAGCCTGGAGAAGAAAAGGCTCTGGAGAGACCTTACAGAAGCCTTCCAGTACCTAAAGGGGGGGCCTACAAGAAAGCTGGAGAGGGACTTTTTACAAGGGCGTGTAGTGACAGGACAAGGGGCAATGGCTTTAAACTGGAAGAGGGAAGATTTAGATTAGATATTAGGAAGAAATTCTTCACAGTGAGGGTGGTGAGGCACTGGAAGAGGTTGCCCAGAGAAGCTGTGGATGCCCCATCCCTGGAAGTGTTCAAGGCCAGGCTGGATGGGGCTTTGAGTAACCTGGTCCAGTGGAAGGTGTCCCCTGCCCATGGCAGGGGGCTTGGAACTAGAGGATCTTTAAGGTCGCTTCCAACCCAAACCATTCTATGAATCTAAGTTTGAAAAATACAGACTTAATGCTCTGTGATAATACACACTATTTCTAACCAAACTGTTCCCTTACACATGTTTACATGCATAGATTAATTATTTTCCTTTATGTCAATCTCACATGCCCACACCTTTTTTCTCTCTAAAGAAATTAAATGTTTGAGAACACACTTTCCAACTCTTTCATCACCATTACCTGTGTTCTTCTGTCAAATGTATTCTTAAGCCTCAAGTATGGTACCAAAAATTGCTTTTATCTAGACAGAATACAACAAATAGTTTATTTTATTAATCACCAGCATTACAAAACAATATAGTTTTTGCTCATTACAGTCTATAAATAAAAGCCCTGCTCCCATCCTTGTTGTGAGATAGTATTTTTATAAAGCTGCCAAAAAATTAAGGGTTGTGTAGTTGGTGGCCAGTAACTAGTGCTGTATCCTGGGGTCAATACTGTGTCCAACACTCTTCCACATCTTCATTAACAACCTGGATGATGGGGCAGAAAGTACCCTCAGCAAGTTTGCTGATGATACAAGACTGAGCGGAGCGGCTGTTACACCAGTGGGTTTTGCTGCCATTCACATGGAGCTCAACAGGCTGGAGAAACGGGCTGACAATGAAGTTCAACAAAAGAAAGTATGAAGTCCTGCACCATGAATAACCCTGTGCACCAGTACATGCTGGAAAGCAGCTTTGCAGAGAAGTACCCGGGGGTCCTGTTGGACAGCAAGCTGAACGTAAGCCAGCAATGTGCCCTTGTGGCAAAGGCGGCCAACAGTATCCTGGTCTGGATTAGGAATGTTGCCAGCACACTGAGGGAGGCGATGCTTCCCCTCTACTCAGCACTGGTAAGGCTGCATCTGGAGTAGTGTGTCCAGGTCTGGGCTGTTCAGTCCAAGAGAAACAGGGAGCTATTGAAGAGAGTCCAGCAAAGGGGCATTAAGATAATTAAGGGACTAGAGCATCTCATATGAGGAAAGGTTGATAGAGTTAGGACTGTTCAGCCTGGTGAAGAGAAGAGAAGGCTCAATAGGATCTCATCAACGTGTACAAACATCTGAAGGGAGGGTACAAAAAGACGGAGTCAGACTCTTTCCAGTGGTGTTCCATGACACGACAAGAAGCAATAGGTACAAACTAAAATATGTGAGTTTCCATCTGAAAACAAGGAAAACTTTTTTACTGTGAGTGACTGGCACAAGTTGCCCAGAGAAGCTGCGGAGCTTCCATCTTTGGGGACATTAAAAAGTTGTCCAGACATGGTCCTGGGCAAGCTGCTCTACCTGACTGTTCTTAAGGCAGAGGATTGGACAAGATCTCCACAGGTCCCTTCCAACGTCAACTATTCTGTGATTCTGTTTTAGTACAGTTTGCCACATAGTATCCCAACTCTTGCTTACTTGTGCTCCATATGCTCAGACTATTCACTTTTTTCTTTCATTTCAAAACATCAGCAATATAGGCACAAGAGTATTTTAATTTAAAACATAAGTTTCCAACAACTAAGTTCAAATTTATCATTCTGACAGCTTAAGAAAATGACACAAAAATAACTAGGTATACAGCAAAAGTGCATTCTCTCTATCCCAAGTTATGTAGAACACATTCACAGCAAAACTACAATTTGATGTGTCTCTCTCTTCGCTCTCTTCCAGTGGTCCTGTTTTCCAGAGTTCTCTCACTAAATAAAATATTATCGCTCACTAAGTACTATTATCATACTCAAATTTATAAACGTGCATTTCCCAAGTCCCACCTAATTTTCTGTTAGTATTTCTACAATTCAGGACTCTCCACAGGATGAATCTGTCTTCTATGTCCCAATTTACTTAGACGACTTCTTGATATGTCACACCTCAGAGGGGCCTAAGGATGTTGGATTCTCAGTGTCAGCTTTTCAGGCAATACAATAAAAATATTTCCTCCTCATAGAACCCACTCCCACCAGCAATGCTCTGTTAAAACTCTGGACACAGTGAGAGAGACATTTCACAAAGACCACATGTTTCGGAAAGTACCTGCATTATTCCAGGCTCTAGTCTCACCACTACAGTCCTTACATGGAGGATAATACTAAAATGAAAGACTTGATGTCATTGCAGAAGATTTTGGCTTGCAGAGAAGAGGAAGTAGTCTCAACATGGAGCCATATGCTGTCAAATTACTGTGCTATACATTGGAATTATGCTTTTCTTTGCAGCAAAGCTGCAAAAACTCCTGCCTTCCTCCACTCCCCCAGGTTCCTTCTTCCACATTTTATCAATAATTTCATTACCCAGTTTAAAAGGTTGGGACCCACGCACTGCTGAATCGGCACAACCTAGAGGCAAAAACTATGAGTAAGTGCACTAACTTTTACTAGCTTTGTCGACAAGAAAAATCTACTGGGGAATCTTTTCCTAAAATTTATATCAATAAATAATAAAAAAAAGAAAATGCAGAGAACATTTCAGAAGGCAAAAAAGAAGCTTTGGCTTTTTTCCTCTGTTTAACTGCAAAAGACAGCATTACGAAGAACACTACCATGAAGCAAATTTTATGTTCTAAAAATCACTTGAAGTACACAACTCAGTTGAAGTAAAATGCTAGAAGTAAATGCTAAAATAATTAAACTTGGGAACATTAAATACATCTTCTGAGAATACTATTAACACAAGAATACTCTTAAATTACATATTAGACATGATAGCTAGATTTTCCAGAGAGACATACAAATGCAAATCCTTCCAGTAGGTTAAATAACAAGTATTTTAATTTCTAAAGCACATCACTAACTTTTAGAAATTTTAAAACAATTTAAATTTAAAACTCCCCCTTAACCTATAGTTTTACAGAATCAACGCTCTTTATCTACTCAGAAGCAAGTCCTTTTGAAGCCAGGTACTGCCACCAAGTGGTGGTGAAATTCTGTATGCAAATCTAATTCTTCCCCACGTCTAGAGCACACAGAAGTGAAAACGTTCCCCCAGCCGTCAAATATGAGTGATGGTGTACTAACATAAAGACTTTTAAAATTAATCAAAGCAGAACCTACAGAATTTTCATATCCAAATCTGAAATTGACTTTCAGTTTAAAACAAACGTTTTTCCTACAATTCAGCCTTTTTGTTCAGACACCTTTTGCGAGCAGTTGGGTAAAGAACCCTTTCTTGCAATACAAATCAAATATATATCAATGAACTGACACTAATAATTAGCTGGTTTACATAGCTCTATACAAATGGCCACAGAAGTCTTATTTTCACTGTAATCCCAAATTTCAGAGAAAGGTGAATTCAGTAACTGAAGCAAAAGACCTCTTAAGGTATAAACATCCAGCTTGGATAAGCTATTCAGTGTATTTTCGTTAGTATGTGAAAAATCACAATCCCACTGAGAAGGATTTTTAGAAGTCAGGTGTATTTGACTATTTTAACAGGAATATTTCTCAAGTCCATTAAACCATATTATTAGCTACCTGCGTGAACTAGTCCTGAAGTGTCAGTTCTACAGATCACAGATGAAAACTTGCATGACAACATGATGCTGCATAATGGATTTACAGTACAACTTTCTTAAACACAACAATACTAACTGTTTAACCCAATTTTATTGAGATCAATCTTTGAACAAGACATACCTTTCAACTTTGGAAAAATTCTGACCTTTTTGCTATTACATTAAATAAAAGTTGTAATTCTATTTATCCAGCATGACCTGAAACACAATTTCTCAGTTTTTTGCTTTTTTGGTTGGTAACTATTTGCTGTACTTATTTTAATAGTATCATAAATTTTAAGATTTATGATAATATTCCTGCTAATGGAGAGAGATTTCTCAACTTCTAAAGCATGCCATTCTTCCCAATCATAAAAAGACTACCTGAAATTAATACTCAGCTTTTACTCATTTAATTTAGAACCTTAGTGTAACAAATCACAATAGTGACACTCATTCATCCTTACTAGCAAATCGTCTCTCATCATCCTCTATATTCTTTCAGTGATCAAGGATTACAAAGCTAGTAAGATCTTAAGTAACAGCACCAGGTAAGGTCAAAAAGACATCTTGTATATTTTCAGATTAAAAACAAAAAATTCTGTCAACTTGGAGAAAATTATCATCCTTACTGATGAACACATGAGTTTTCATAAGACCTGAAGTTATATAACTTTGTACATGACCAGATGAACAGACAAAACTCATAATTCCAAGTGACAAGAAAAGGTAAGGTCAGTCCCCTAACAACTGTTCTTTGTTTGTTTTGTTGTTTTTTTTTTTTTAAAAAAAGTCATCACCATAAATGATTTAATGGCAGAAAACCCAACTTCATGTTACCAGGATAATATGAACAAGATGAAAATTGTATGAGATTCCTGTCTGAGACAAACACAAACCTCACATACACAAATTTATCCTGTGCAGAATTCTGCATATAATCTATCCTTCTTCAACATCTGTGGTGTTATTATTCATTTAATACATCTTCTACTTTTAGGTAGGTAAAGCAATACTGAATACATTCGAGGCAGTTTCTCATTTTTGCCTGATCTGTTTGGTTTTGCCTGATCTCTTAAATGCTTAAAATCTGATGTCACTGTTACAGGGAAATTCAGCACAAGCATCTACTTTCTGTAACCTTTCCTGTTACACAGAAGTGTAACCCATTACAACACCTTGAGACCAAGATTATTTTTTCCTACTTTCCCCCATATTTAAAACAACACAGGACCTCCTATGGAGCGCAGAAGATGCAGTCTGGAACTCAGAAAATCTAAGAACAAAGACTACGATTATCCCAATAAAGTACATTCACTGTTTGTAAATAGTATCTTACACCTGTGTGTTTTTAAACTGGCAACATTTCCTCCCCCCTCCCTTACTTCCAGAAGTCAGGATATCATACCTTTTATATTTGCATTAGGAAAGCGAATGATTTGAAATTAGAAGAACAAAACCCCCAAATCCTTTACTCAAAGAAAGCCCACATGGAAAGCACACTGTTAGAGTCATTAGGAAATGCATTCTGGTCAAAAGTACAAGAAAAATGTTTGAGCAAATCATTAAATCACATTTTCAGGTATTGCTTTTAAATGACATAAGCTTACACAAAAGGACAAGTCTGCACTGAGTTGTGGGAGTAAGTTCATTGCTTAGAGGTCTAGAAGATGCTGCAGCCACTACATTCATGAGTGGAGACAGAAGACAGAGGCAGTTGGGAAATGCAGGTTGTTCTTTAAAATGAAGTCTTTCGGTCATCCTTGCTGCCCCTCTCTGAACCTTCTTCAGCTATGCCATGTTGTTTTTCCGTCACAGGACTAGACTAGTACTGAAGAAGTAATACACATTGCAATGCAATGCATCTATGGTACACCACAAATTTGTATAACCGGATCTGTTTTTCATTTTGTTCTGGTTTTTGTTTTGTTCCCTGGCAACATGTAATATTTTAATTGATTTATTGACTATTCAGTCGTCATTTTTACAGAACTCTCAGAACCTCAAGATCTCCTCCAAGCCATAACAATACTGATCAAACATCACACTGTTTCCGTATATTCTTTTACACATTTTTCTGTCCTCTTGTTATGTATGCAAGAGTACAGGCTTTCTCCTCAGAGACCAGCTTTTTTCTATTATACACAGCTAACCACCATTAAGATGAAAGGTCTTTGGAGTTTCATTCAGAAGATTTCATGCTTAAAGAACACACTCAGTTATTTATATATTAGACTTCTCAACTAATTTTCTGTATTTAAACCAGTAAAGAGATAACACATAAATTAAGAAGAGACAGAACATAAACTATAACTATTAAGTAGTGAAAGCATTAGAAGGCACAGGGAATGATCTAAATCGTACTGTGAATTCAAGTCCCCTCCCTAGCCACGATTCTTGTTTTACCCTCATCCTCAGATAAAGAAAAGTTATTTCCTTTTGCAGAGTTGTATTTATTCCCTTTCTCAAAGCAGCACATTCTAAAAACCTGCAAAGTCAGGCTAAGGCAGTAAACATCCTCCATGCTTAAGTATACAAATACTACAGCAGTATAGCTTACTTTTAATTGTTCATAGTTCAGAAGACAATTCATAAGCGAGTCCTAAATCAGTTACACATTTCACAAAGGAACAACACTGAACAGAATAGTTATTCGAAATTCCCCACAAGGCGGTCTGCTATAACCAGTATTTTAAAGTCAACAGCAGCAGCTCTAAAAAAGTCTTAGTAGAGCAGAAGATACAAACAAAGCAGATCATGTCTATTTTAAAATGCACATACTACATTTTTAAAACTACATTAAGTCTACATATTAATTGGAGATTAGAAATGAAGAACAAGATCATTTGAGCAAAAGGGATCTACCTCTCGCCTCTTCAAAATATCAAGTCACCACAAGCAGCTGTATCCTGAGATGGCATATTAGTCAACAGCAAGCAGGAAACTTGAGAAGTCAGCTTTTGTTTGTTATGGAAGCCTATGTACATCATGCCCTGTCTCCACAGCAGAGAACTTACAGAACTGTGGAGTCTTACCTAAAGATACTCTTGAAAGACTCAAGCTAAAACAGATTAAAGCAAATTGCTCTTTGTTAAATGTTTCACATAATTTAGTGGAGATTTATTTTATAGTTCAAAGTATTCCTGAAGTAGAATATCATGTAACATGAAGAGAAACAAAATCTGTGCTTAGCCAATTCTTTTTCTCAGAATAACGGGGGAGTGGTGGGAAGAAGAAATGCCAAAGTTACAGAATTTTTTTCCTAGACAGACACTTTGCAATTGCAAATGGACACTTAAGCTCTACAGCTCATGCATACCATCAGTAAATCTTCATATACTTTGTCTTTCAAATAGCTCCCAAAAGGATTCCTGAGGACAGGAAAGGGGGGCGGGGATCCCAACCAACAGAATTTCATTATTAAAACTTTGAAATGCTATTCTGGTAGCTGGTCAAGTTTCCCACACATTTATTAATAGAGCAAGTGCAAGTTTAACATGCTGCTTTGACAATGCAAAGCACACTTCCAGTACTTTGAAACCAGGCGGATAACATTCAGAGGATGAAATTAATTTGAAGTACTCATAATTTTGGCTCTCAACAGTTAGCAGAATGTCTTGACAGCTTTTTGACTATAATAGTTTATGGAAGAAAAGCATAGTTATCATCATAATCTTAAATATTAGGTGTGTCTGTGTTTTGTTCCTATTTTGGTATCATAGAAGTAACACTAGGTCCATTAATTACAGTAATCAAGATACAAGCTTCAATAGAATTTTCACTGACCACTTCTTCTGAGTGTTCAGCAGTATATGCTAATGGGTTCAAGGAATTTGAAAAAACCCCCCACAACCAACCAAACCAAAAAC
>NW_009607474.1:29221-60163 GCF_000690535.1 Cariama cristata | reverse complement strand
CCTTGCGGCAGGGAGCGGTGGTCTGGGAAGGCCTCTCATACCCCTGAACTGGTATAAAATATAATTTAGGCCTAGATTAAGTTTCCCATTCTAAAATGGCCACGTACTTACAAACTAATTTAGGACGCCGGGGTGTTAGCATGTAACACCTTAATCGGCTGTGTTTTGTGCTCTTAAGTAGCTGAAAGGTAAAGTTGCCGGTTAACGTTGGAGCAAGCCAGGTGTGTCTGAAGTCCAGCGAATGCCGTTGTTAACTGTCGTCTTCAACGGAGTAACAATTAATAAATAACAGCCTCATTACTTAAATCGAGTGACATATTCACAAACTGTCCCAGCGTGGGTATGTCCTGTCAGCAGCAGAAGCACGAGCCTTTTTTCAAGCTGTTACGTAAACCCTATGTAAATATATATACGCACAAGGACATTATGGCGGTTTTGTTGTAATGGAAGCTTTGGAAATGCACAAGTTTTTGACAAGACCATTTTTAAAAAAATGCTAGTATTTAAATGTCCAGGAAAAGGCTGTTAATCTTTAAAAGACACACAGTGCTAAGTACCAAACATAGCCCCCAGACTCTTTGTGTTACTGTTTCCAGGTATTTCTGGAACACAGTGGAAACATTAGTAGTTGGCATTGGTATTTGTCTGTTTACTAGTAAGCAAAGACGATTCCAACTGTTTTGATATCAAAATTGTACTTTAATTTACTTGATGTTAAAGAGGAGAATGTAAAACAATTGTGTTCAGAAATTTTTCTGACAAACCTTTGCTTAACTCAGTAGTCATATATTTGGGGATTGTGCAGCTGGTTTATGGTTCTAGCTATCTTTGTAATATTTCTTTTTCAGGCTGAAGCCATTCAACAGACTGCAAGTAATATTACAGCATTTGGTAAGAACAGCATCTTGTTTGACCGAGTTGGAAACTTTTAGTACTCAACTCCCCCGAGAGAGACAGCACATGCAACTTCCAAAGTGTCTGCTCACAGTGGTTCTGTATGCCATCATTTATTGCTCAGGCATAATATTACCCACATCTTCGAGCATTTTGTTACAAGTTTCTGTTATACTGTAAATTAAAGCTTAGTTACTTCGGCCTTACCTACTTTTCTAGTTAGTTTCTACGCTAGCTTCTGTATATTCCTTAAATATCATTCAACCATGAATTTGAAATCAATTGCAAAAATACTTTAATGATTTGTTCTCTACTGTTAAAAGGTACGTACAGACAAAGCAACATGTACATTTGGGTTTGCAGTATCAAACTGCCAGTAGGGACACATGGAACTGTCCTTGTTATAATTGTTGCAGCTATTTTCAGAATGTAAGTCTTAAGGAACCATGGTTTTGTGTTTTATTGTTTTGTGGGTGTTTTTTTTTTTTTAATGAACTCAAATGTCATTGTCAAAGACTGTGTGGCTCTAACTTGTCTGAGGTTTATTACTCTGAAGGACTCAAACATAAAGTGTTTTCAAAATAACTGTTTAGGAAATACAAATAGAACTTGAATTACAGTGGGAAAGCCTTAGCATACAATTCCAAAATGCATGTTTTATGATCTTAAATGGCACGTTTTGAGAATATATTTCCATAAACACTCTTATAAGTGTGTTACTCAAGGTATCTAACTGATGACATTTGCTTTATTTATTTGTTTTTACATGTACAGAAAATGTCTAAGCAAACAGATTCGACAGCTGAAGTGTTGTTGGAAAAGAGAGGAGGTGCAGGAGTAATAACTTTGAATAGACCCAAGGCTCTCAATGCACTGAATTTTTCTATGATCCAACAAATTTATCCACAAATAAAGGTTAGTAGCTCCGCTTCTACCCGTCCACTATACATACATTATCTGAAACCAGTTTTAAAATTCAGTCTGACGCTTCTTAGTGTACTGATTTAAGGAATGAAAGTCTGTGTGAGTGCATTGGCCAATGAGCTCAGGTTTATAGGATGAGAAAGAACAGACAGTTTCAAGCAAGTTAGAAAGCAGAGAAGACACATCAAAGAAACAAGCTGTCAGACAAAGTTAAATTTAGTATCTGGATAGGTAAAGAGATACCCATATTAAAACCAGAACTGAATTAAAAGCAAGCATATATGTTCCTTGTGGCAACACCCAGCTGGTCAGTCGGCATGCATGAATTCTAAGCTATACAGTGGTGTTGCCTCTTGATTGGGTGTATGTTTTGTGGGGAGGCTGCGTGGCTGCAGCAAAAGATTGAAGCCATTAGTAAGCAAGGTGCTGTCAGTGTTGTTCCTTAAAGAAGGACTTTATGGATTTACAGGCACTGTTTCTACAAGCTAGTGAAGTGATGTGAAATTTTAAGTGTGCAAATAGTCCTTTTTAATTTAATGATATTATTTATCACATGCACAAAATCAAACTTGTTAGATACCAGTATCTGTTGGATAGTTGCCTGCCTTTTGGTAGACGGTTGCGTTGCAAATTTATGCATTCTTTGAGGAACATTTAAAGAAAGAAACGCTTCATCTGTAGTGCTCAGTACTGGGCTTTATTTGAAGTACAACCTTAAAAGGTGGCATAATTTTAAGTACAGTTGCCGGTATACAGAAATGTCTTGTCTCTCTCCCCATACCCAGATGGGTATGCTTACTTGAATAAACATAGTTTAAGGGGGGGTGGGAAAGCCTGTAAAAGGCATCTCTTTCTCAGTACGGTTGCACCACTGCTGAAGTCTTGTACCAGTGTATTTAATTCAGAAAAAAACCCCAAAGCCATAGTCTTTGTACCTAGCAAATCTTCTATGCACAAATTGATTTGATTCAGTCCTTGATTAGCATTGACTGCAGTCATTTTGACAAAATCCATCAACAATTTAAATGCTGTTTTCCTTACCGTGCATCTTAGATTATACATGATTTGTATTATTTCATGGTTTGGCCTGAAACATTGTTATTATATCTTCCATATTCCCAGCTTTCTGCCCCAGGGTTGTGTTCCCATTGAGATTTATGCTGGGCCCTGTTTTAGGGAGTGCTACCTTTCTTCAGAGATTGGGAGCTCTGCACCACAGGCATTTTCCTGAAATATGTAAGGCAGCTCTGCTGATCTCTGATGGCAAGGCTCAATAGGACACCGGAGTGGCAGAAAAACATTTAACTCTCAAACTTCAGTTTAAGAGAGACTATTTTAAGTATGGTTTGATTTGCTTTTTGAAAAAGTAAAATAAGAATTATAGACAGCATACAGAGAAAGCATTTTTTTGCACAGACTTTAACTTACATGGAAACATTTACTTCTTTTTAGGCTTGGGAGCAAGATCCTGAAACTTTTCTAATAATTATAAAGGGAACTGGAGGAAAAGCTTTTTGTGCTGGGGGTGACATCAGAGGTAAGGACTATAGTTGCTTAAACATGTGATGTATCCTTGCCAGTTACTACTTTGCTTTGATTTCCTTTATTTATTGTGACTCAGGTAAACAGAGGCTTCCTACACAACAATAAGAGAGATTAGTTGTGCTGACTTCTTGATGTGCAGATGCTATTTAAGTTATTTGTCAGGAGACAGCTGTCGGAACATTGTATAAAAGAGTAAAAATTGGGGTTTTGTGAATAACTGGTAATAGTAGCCAGTCATTCCTGGGAAGAGAGGGTTCTTGTCTCTACCTTTTTCCTTCCAGATTTTCATTACTGACAGGTTCTTTACAAGAAATTTGAAGGGTTCTAATAGCCAACTCTTATGATTCGATAATTTGTGTCTAATGTTTGAGATGGCTACATACAGAGCTGACAATGGTGATCAATGTATCTGTGATTATTTTATAACTATAAACTCTTAAGAAATCTCCAAGCTGTGAAAATTAGCAGTTGTTGTAAATTTTAGGTAAACAAGCAGCACAGGTTATTGTTAAATTATGTCCTGCTCTAATTGGCTTCTCATTTTTAGTATTCAGAGTCTTCAGTATAATCAGTTTTAAGTGACTGTTCTATATATTGATATGAAATAGCACAAACAAGGCTACCAGACATTAGGAGGGGTTCCATAGTGTAGAAAATGAACTGCAGTCTCATAAGTATGTGACAAATTCTCCAGCATAATAGAATTGACTCAAATTTGAAAGTTTGCATTCATATTTAAGTTTGAACAAATTTCCTCAAATAAAGTAAAGCACGATTAAGTTGCTGTTTGAGTGCTGTAGGAAAAAAAAAAACAACTGTTGTCATGTGATATTATTTTTTTTCACTTGTATTGTCATTAAACTTACAGTTATGTTTAGAATTTCTATTTCTCTTAAGCCATCACAGATGCAGGAAAAGTTGGAGATAGACTGACACAAGATTTCTTCAGGGAAGAGTATCGCCTGAACAATGCCATTGGTATGTTTAATAGCAAATTCTGAAGCAGTACAGTTTTCATAATAGCGGCTTTGAATGTAAATTCACTTTCTCTTTGCTGATCTATAAGAGACTGATAACATAATAGTAGTAGTTGTTTTTTTTTTCACCAGGCTCAATATCTGTAGTGTAATACATCTCATTTTTATACCTTGCATGCAAAATTTCTTTCTTTTGTTTAAACTATTATGATAGCTACCTTATCTCATCCCATTGTTCTGGGTAGTTATATTTCTGGTATGGATGAATTAAGTCTTAGATGCAGACAGTGCAGTTCTGCACTAAGTATCATTGATCTACTTTAAAGAAGATCTGAGATAAAAATAGAGGCATGGGAAATCATTAATATTTAGTCAGAAAGCAGAAGATCAAATTATGTTAAAGCTTTCCATTTAAATAAAATGCATAAATGAATACTCAAGCTAGGAATTAACTGCCTTAGTTTATTGCAAAGAACCTAGGAGTATGTGGTCTTAAAATAACTAACAGCAAAGGCACTGGGTAAAGTTTACTGAGGTAAAGGATATTAAGAAAGGATATTAATTCTTTAGGGTAAAAGTCAAGATTTGAATGTTTTGGTGAGAAGAAACTTCTCCAAACATACTTTAATTGAATACAGTTTGAATTTTTAAACATTGTATCCAGTGTTAGTCACTACAGGAGGAGGAATGAAGGTGTTGGTATCAACTTAGATTGACAGAAGAGCATAGAGTTACTAGAGTAAGAGTAGTTTCTGAAAAGTTATTCTTCCTTCATTTGACAGTTTCCAGTTTTAGCATGGTTGTCATGTACCTTTCTTACCTTCATCAAGAAAAATAGTTTAAGGTTTCATGTACTTGGGAAAAACTAGTATGACCATGGCAGTTGGTCTAGATGATTGTTGTAGGTCCCTTCCAGCTAATTATTCTAGTCTATTGAAATATTGCAAGGATACGTACTTTAAAAGTTGTTTTGGTTTTGGTTTTTTTTTAAATGATTGGGGTGTTCTATGTCTATAATGAGTGTAGTTACAAAACCTAGATTTTTGATAACTTTGGTGTGATTGTATTCCTTTAAGACTGAGATTTCTGCCGAAAAGATTTAATTATGCGTTATGTATTACAACTTAAAAATACACAGGGGAGCTGCTTTCACAGCATTTGCTACTGGAAAGGTATGCTTCTATAGAAATTGAGTAGTTCAAAGACTAGCATCTAGAGCCCATGTATTAACTTCTATGTTCATATAAGAACAAAGTTAAAAATGGAATTCTGTTATATTTTCTAACTACTAATTTGAAGGATTGAACTGCCTTTTAAAATAGTTCTTTTTTTAAACAAGGATCTATAGTTGCTGCAGAAAAGTTAGCAACATGGTTGCAGCGGATATCCATATCAGCAATCTGACTGAGCTTTAAGTCTCACCTGGAAACACTGAGTACGAGGTAGCGGTTTCATTCACAGTGAACTTCTGAATCTTTCCCAGAATGGTAATTGAAAGCATCAGGTCTTTAGTTTTATGCCTCCTAAAGGCCTCAACAGATAAAGTTCATAGATAAAACTGGTGTACAACAGGACATTATCATCTCAACCTGCCAGTGCCACATTCACGGTTGTAAGATGCAACAGCATTGGTGAGACAGAACATATTTGCATTGCAGTAGTTTATGGTCACATTTTAGCTGAAATGTGCCAATGCATCTGGCTTTGCTGTAAAGAACTGGAGTGCTAATACACACTCTATGCTGTTAATCCAGGCTGTGAGATGGGGTGAAAGGGAAACTGTTGTGGCCCAACATCCTATAAAGCTATTTATTATAGCCAGATGTGGCTAAATTGTCAGATATTCCCATAGCAATCAATCTGACATTTGATGGTTGTGTATTGTTCTCTTACAACTCTCAGAATGCAGTACGTCAGTAACTGCTGTTTCTTTTCATTGCTTAAGAATTACATGAAGTACCTTCATTGTAAGTTGGTAGTTTACTGTTTAATTTACCATTTACTTTCTGTTGCTCTTGCAACAGTAAGTTGCAAGTAAGACATGGGGAAATATGTTGTGTATACAGTTAGTCACAGGTCCACTCTTTTGAAAAAAGTATGATTTTTTTTTTAAAATGTATTTCTTACAGGCACTTGCAAAAAGCCGTATGTGGCACTTATTGATGGCATTACAATGGGAGGGGTAAGTTAAGTACCTTGGTGTGATATGTGATATAATTTGTTTTAAAGTAATGTAATATTCTCTACTTGAGTTGAATGAAGTGCACACATGGCATTTCAAACATTTCAATTCAAGAGCAAACATCGTAATCTGAACCTTTGTCTCTTGCTTGTCAGGGCAGATTGCTGCCCTTCTAGTATTTCTGCTGTTCTTTAATAGCTAGTGCAACTGCTTTCTCTGAGGATCTGGCAATTGTGTTGAGAAAGAGAGCAGAATCCTGTTACTGTAGGAAACACCCCTCACAAAGGTTTTCATAATACTGAAGTGTGAGTTCGTAGATCATACAAGAGCTGAGAAGAATTTTCCACTCAAAGTGTATTAAAAAATAGAACTATATAAAAATACAATTAAAGGACAACTCTTTGAAACATTGGAAAAATGTCATTCTAAGCTATACTTTAACAGACATTCATGAGTTGTGTATTTTTCCAACAAATAATCTGGAGGTATATCTACTTTTTCACCTTTGCAGTACTCCTAGAATATGAGTTATAAGATCCTGATTTCCTGCCCTCCCCGCCAAGGCCACACCTTATTACTGAAGCAACATGGAGAAGACTCCATCACATTGCTAGTTATACTCAATGCTAATAATTAGTTCAGCCATTGTTGTCTCTAAACACCATGAGTAGGTAGTTAAAAGGGGAATACCATGCTTTTCTACATGCTAAAATGCTATCCTCTTCAGTTTGGCATCTGTTGGATATATTTGCACTATAGCAGGGAGTAGAATACAGTAATCTTAACAATGAATTTGACAGTGAAGTCTGTTTGCCATAGTGTTACTTAGATTTATATTGTTTTCTTGCACATCAGTATGATATGGATGTACAGTCTATTTAAGTTTGTCAAAGACGGGATGCAAGAAGTGGAACACTACATGATCCATCACCTGTCATGACCCTTCCCTTTCTATCTTTCCTTACTCATTTCGTCTGTTTCAGTTGTGGTCTTTTCAGCTTGTGATCTAAACACGTGATAGCTCTCTTCCCCTTTGCTTCTCTGCTACTAAGCCCCAAAGAGCTCAGCTATATAGCCATTTTTTTACCCCCAATCTAGTATCCATAAATTGTTTCCAGCATAAAAGGAACTAGTGTTATAGCTCTTCTTGCAGAAAAAGTTTTTTATTGAACATAGGAGACCTGAAGATTTGTGGTTTGTGGATAGGAAGCCCATTTATTTTATAGAGTTTTGAATAATAGCATGGATAGCTAGGAAAGGGCAAAACTGCCCAGCGGCTGATGTCTTTTTAGAGGTCCTATAGATTGCTCGTTATGATTGTGGCCTAAACAGGAACAGAATTTTGTCCTTTGAAAGGAAAGTATTTTTGTGGACTGAGAAGAGCATAAAGGATTCAGCTGATGCTGCATTACTAAGATTCTTTATTAGTTCACTTTCTTTTAAAGAACTTTTAAAAAAGACAGCAGTTAGTCTGATACCTTAGTTGGATACCCGAATTTTAGTTTAGGATACCCAAATTTCAGTGGGACCTTGATGGAGTTTAACTGCCATTGGAGTTTGAATGACAGCTTACTTGCTTATCCTCAGTTCAGCGACACTAGTGGCAGTTATCTTCATTTAGGGGTAGTGGACTAGATTTTGATTGAGCAAGTATGCAACCTAACTTAGAGAAACAAGCAGGTAGGTCTCAAGTTCCAGACTACTTTTAAAGTTTTTTTTTAACCTTGAGTGCTATTTAATTTACACTTTTATACAGTTGCAGTTTACTCTGAGATAACATCCTTCCTACAGGAGTGTATGTTTTCATCAGCACACTTCCTGCCTCCCAGCAGTACATGGAAGTATCTACTGAGAATTTAACAGGAGAGGTCAGCAGTAGTATTTCCCAATGCCAGATAATTTTTGTGTATGTGTTTTGTGTTAGTTTTCACTTGTCTTCTATGCTTTTCCTTTCAACCACCTCCCCTGTCTGTAAGATTTGTTTTGATTCCTCTAAATGGACCAATGCTTATATAGGAAAAGCGCATTAGCTCCCATCTGTCCCCCACCCTCTTCTCCCACCATTTTCAGCACTGGGAGGGAGCACCATCACAACTGACCTTAACCAAACTTAAGGCTTGCAGCAGCTGTCTTCTGTTATGCTACAAATAGGTTGTACCTGCAACCTATTGCAGGTTGCAGATCCCTCTGCAGTGGGATTTTATGGATTAAAACCTCTAGAACAGTCTTTGAACTTGCTGTGGTCATACTGTTACCTTGTTCTGCTTGCTGTATGGAAGTACTCGGTCCTACCGTAATTATTCACTAGAACTGCATTCATACGAAGGAGTTATTCTATTCATGATATAATTAGATGCTGTGTTTTAAATCAGTCAGGTGCTAGGTTCTGTGTTTTTATCACAATCAGGTCATATTTCATATGCTCAAGATCTGGCTGTCTTACTCCCTACAAGTCAGTGGGAGCTCAAGACATTTGTCACTTACAAACTAAAGTAAATGCTGTTAAAAAAAAAAATTTACATTCAAGCCCTTGGCTTTAGAAGCAAGTGGTTTTAGCTTGGGCTTAAAAATGAAGGGACGTCTCTTTTTTTACTATAGGCCATTTATCTATGAACGAAAACACAAGTCAATCTCAACCTTGCTCAAAAAAGCAGCACTACGCACATGGATTGCTTTGTTGTTCTAATTTCAAATAAATTAAAAATCACACAAGTGTATTAGAAACTCAGTTATTATGTGCTTAAGTAGTAAAAGTTGCCACTGATGCACAGATTTGTGATGGCAAGACTTGGAATTGTATCCGAAGAGTGAACAGGTTCTGCTTCAGCATTGTTGCGTAGAGGCTGGTAGATGGCTTTCTCAAGAGCTTAATTAGCCAACAGATGGGGCTGTGGAGCTTGTTTTCTGCACCTTGTCTATGCTCCTGTAGTTCACCAAAAATTGATGTTCAATATAAATGTATCTTTTCAGCTTTTTTGTACTTACTGCTCCGAATAAGTACAAGTGACTAGTATGTTTGATGAAGCAAAGATGACTGCATTTTAGTAAAAAATAGCAAAACAAGTCATAGTTATGACATTTACTGCTAAAGGGCCTATACTGTTCAACGGAACACCGTGCATGTCCTCTCATGTTGCCAACAGCTACTATTCAGATTATTTTAGTTGACTTCCATTCGTAGATTTTTATTTACTAGAAATGAAATACCTGAATGGTAGACAAGAAATGTGGAGTATCTAAATATACCTTTTTTTTTTTAAATCTTATCGTCTGTAAATGAGGTTCTAAGTTTGGGCTTCTCAGTTCTAGAAAAGTCCCAATCTTTTCCCGAGTTCTTTGACGATGAATACAAGTGTGCTTTATAAGCTCAGTCTAAATCTATGGTTTTAAACAGGGCTTTGGCACAAAATATATTACTGTGTCAGATACTCGTAACACTTAAAAGGATTAATAAAAATGTATTTTAAACCAGTTTCAGAGCCAAATAAAGTACACTAGACAGATTTGAGTGGTGGCTTTTGGATGATTTGGCTTGGAATTCAAGGTGAATATTTGACAGCAAAAAAAAAATAAATACAGGACATAGACCTTGGAAGTTAATGAATGTGATCCAGGTCACTGGACTAACTTAATGTAAAGCATACTTAAAACTTTAGTAGCATATTGCCAAAGCAGAAGTACATGATTTTCAGGAAAAAAAGCCATTGCTTTTAGTTTAGGGAGGAATCTGTGACAGCACGTACAAAGTACTGTCTTCCTTAGTATCATATTCTAGAGCATGCACGATTTAGAAGCTTCCTAAGCTAGGCTTTATTTCAGAACCACTGTGATAAAAAACCATCAGTAATCACACTCACCTCTCTATTCATCTAGTATTTTTTGACATTAAGTAGGCTTCGTCTTCAGAAAGGTCTGTGGCAATCAGTTTCACAGTTGAATTTTGTGCTTTGTGAAAACCAGTTTGCTGCTGCTTCAGGCCTATTGTCTAATATTATTGAATGATGATGTGTTTAATTATTAAGAAGGCCAAACTAGGCCCCAAAATATTTATTTTTTTGCTGATGAGTAAAGACTGTTGCTCAAACATAGGAATTCTTGGCTTTGGACAATTATATACAGGATTTAATCCTTTGGTCTGACCTCTTAACACAGTATATTTACTAAGTTTGTTTTGGCAAGTTACAGATCTATAAAGGTTATACCATTGTGTAACACTTCTTGCTTTAACAATTAACGCTTTGAGTTTTAGGATGAGAAAACATCTTCCTGTGGGGCAAGTAGATTTTAACTTTTATGGTACCATGTAACATTTTCAGTACAGAAATGGAGTTTGGTAGAGTTGCCAGCTCTTAAATCCTTTGCAAAGCCCTGTGGCTTTGAGTTATTCCACAAATCTTACTTTCTAATCCTCATGTTTAGGGACAGTAATAGGCAATTGGAACTTTAATATAGCTCGCAATTTAAAGAGATAAAGGTTACCCAAGGTTATTTCTATCCCTGACTCCCTCAGATTCTAGGGCCCAGTTTGTGAGAGCAAGAGCAGTTCACAGGACTGACTGCTTTATGCTCCCCTCAACAGAGAAGGACCTTAGGTATTGGGTACATGGGCTGCGAGTATGAGAAGACAACCTGTTAATTGGGTCTTTGGGTTCATGAGTGGCTTTCCATTAGTTTTGTCAACACACCTAGTAGTACAGGTTTTTTAGGCAAGGTCTTTTATTTGAACTGAGAGTCTACATCTGAGTTACTTACATAGAATATTTTTAAGGTGACTAGTAGAGAGTAGAATTTTTTAAAGAACTGTTAGAGTCTGTGTTAGTCACTCAAGTAGTAATGTTAAATGTTGAGCTTTAGACTGCACAGAAGTATAGAGCTGAGAGGAGCCTCAGGATTATTCTTTTGCACGTGAAGTAGGGTTAAATATAGCTAGGTGATTGCTTAGCAGATTTTCACCTAATGTGTTCAGAACTCTCCAAAAGCAGGAATTCTGTTTTTTCTAGATATCCCACCTAAGTGCTTAGTTATTCTTTCAAGTTGAGATCCTCTAGTGTCTAATTTAAGTCTTTAGTATGTGTAATCAATATATTACTATCTTGCGCACATCTCCCTAAGAACATTTTGAGATACTTGCATTCCTTGTTCCTTGCCATTTTTCTTTAATAGGGATAAGGATAGTTATTCATCCTTTACTATAGATTAAGTCTCTTGGTCTTCTTGCAATCCTCTGGAATCACTCCAATTTGTATACTTCACAGTTCATTACCAGAGACCAGACAATACTTCAGCTGAAGGATTCACCAGCAACAAGTAGAGCAGAATAATTATCCTCCATATATTACAAAGATACTCTGTCTCAACTAGCCCATGTAAATAGAAGCTTCTCAAAGCATCATGTGCTTGGAGGCCACTACTTCTAGTTATTCTTAAAGCTGTTCCTCCCTACATAACTTAAACTTCCATCACAGTACATTTCTTTGTCACTTACCTTTTATTAATTTTTAAATCCTCTTCCTTGAGCAGAACTTGTTTGTCAGAGAGTCAGTCTTGTGGAACTAACCTTTTCCTCAAAGACTACAAAAGGAAAACAAAAAAAAAGTAGTACTTACTTCCCTCTTCAGGAAACCTGAGTGGTGTATCAGCTGGCATTGCCTTTTATAGCTCCACTGCATCAATCTCATCAGGCTTCCCAGGTGTCTTGAATCTAGGCTGAGTGGGTATGCTTCAGCCCTTTGGTGCCTCCTGGTAGAGACTCTGCTGTAGTATGATACCTTAAGTAGTTCTTTTTGCAGCAGCATTGCATTATTATTATTTGTATTAAGTTCATGGTTGCTATAAACCCCTGAAAAATGTCTAGGCATTTGTTCTGTAGAAAACATACTTTTAATATCTGCATTTGATTTTGCTTTCTTAAACTAACAAAATGAAAAGAACTACACTTGTATCTGATCTCCAAAGTGAGATGGTCTTGAGTTCTGATCTTGCTCTTCAAAGTGTTTGCCTTCCCAAAAAGTAATCTGTAAATTATAGAAATCTTTGTTATTTCATCATCCAAGCAGATAATGAAAATATCAAATGAAACTTCATTAATGATTGGCTTCTTTGTGCCCTCTCAGTTTGATTGCAAACTGCTGGTAACTCTTAATATACTTTCAGATGATTGTGCCCTCCATTTCATAGTGATACCATCTATGCTATGTTTCCCTAGTTTGTTTATGAGAGGAAACTATGCTGTGTAAGGGGAAGCATCGGAAACATCTCAGTTCAAAATGTGAAACTTTTTCAGAATGCTGATTACTGAGCGACGTCATTTTAATGAAGGGGTTATGGAGGGGTTCCAGAGAAACAGATGCAGCCAAGTTCCTGAACCTACTCTGTGGTTTGGAAATATCCCTTCTATTGTGCATCTAACCATGCTTCCTTTCTGGACTACAGATTCAGAATTACTGTGTCTTTGTATGTTGCGGTAGAAGAGTGAACTGAGTACCTAATATTTAGCTTTACTTGTCGTTCATGTTAGTGCCACGTCATTTTCAGCAAAAGATTCCAGGGGCTGATATGGTTAGAGGAATCTGACTTTCTTTGTAAATCAGATCTCAGGACCTGATATTTAGGTGTTTAAGGCAGAAATTTGCTTAGTTGAAGTTTGCGTCTTTTCTCTGTAATTATTCTCTGTTGCATCATGCAAAGTCTGTTTTGTCTTCGTAAGGGTTTAAGGAGAATTTGACTTTTGGGGAAGGATGACATTTTAACCCTCTTCACGAAAAAGGAGAACGCTACTCTGTTTTAAGCTTTTACTCTGCTTTAATCAATAAAGACTTGTCAAAATTTTAATTCATAATTTTCTGGAGGGAGTTTGCAGTGGTTTATTTAAATTTTAGCCTGGCATATTTGTGAAATTTTACCTCACAACATTCTGAAAAGGTTTTATAATTATAAAAGTTTGTTCAGTAATGCTTTGTATATTTCCAGTGTTAACTCTTTATAATAACGTTCTGAGACCTATGGGGAAAGACTTGATAGAGATTTACATCAGATGTGTAATTTTTCCTCAGTAGATGAAAGTAAATGCGTGACATGCAAAATATTAGATTAACTGCAAATCCTAGTGAAATTAATCAGCAGTTTTTAAAAATAGTTTTAAAAAAAATTAGTCCCCTGTGCTCTTGTGTGTGTTTAGTGATGTTTGCTGCCAAAAAAATGCGTGTTGGCATGTCACAATAGGAATTGGCCTACTTCCCATGGTTGCCCTATGTGGAGAAAACCATATTCGATCATTTCTTAGCTGTTTGATGTTCTTGTATGGAATAAATAGCCAAAAGCTGTGGAGGAGTTTGCTCCAAAGGTATCATATGAAGTTGTCGTCTTTTTTCAGGAATTGGTATTTCTAATAGAAATCATTCTCAATCACAGAAATAAGAATTATGTGAGAAGGCGGCCAGTTCCTAAAATAAAGGAATTTCTTACAAGGAGAGGTGAAGTCAGTTTTCAGGAGTATTTTTACACTGTGCACTGCTTGCATGTAATTTAAGTTGTAGCATTTTTTTCTAATGCTTATTTTAATAGAAAAAATCATCTAAAAAGTTTTCCAATTCAATATTCAAAGTATCAGCTGCATCTTGCATTTTTCTAAACTACTTAAATTAAAATGTTATTGAGGGGAAGATGTTCAGTCAGTATTTTACTTAATATATTAGTTATTTCTTAACATGTCTGTACATTACCTTATGTAACATACTTCCTACATATGAGTGCTCTGACAGAACTGGACCACATTCATCAAACAAAATGAGGGCTTTGATATACAGTACAAGTTTAAGAGAGTTTAGTGAGATTAGAAATGTAATTTACAGTGAACACTTTCCAAAACCTAAGTTAATATGATGTTTTCTTCAACAGTGTTGTTAGAGGCTTGCTACAGGTACCAAGGGGATTCTACCAATGTAGTTACAAATGTCTAAACTTACACTTTAGCAGGATTTCGTCAACAGTTCTTATTACGTTATTATTTCTTATCAAATAAATTGGTAGTGATGTCATAAGCAGCTTGTATGTTACACATTTTAGTCAATAGAATTCCAGTACACAAAGGAGCTGGAGTTGAGCAATAGCTGTCCTTATCCTGTCCCGTTTTTATCCAGATTTTGTGGCTGTAACTCTTTAGGAATGTTTCATTCACTACCAACATATATGTAAAATTTCTGGCATATGTCTGAAAATAACATTTTTTTCCTTGTTTCTTCCAAAATATGTTTTAAAAAGTGAACATAAATGTTGAATTTAAATTACGTATTTGTAAAACGGAATTACTTAGTTTTTTGGTTGCCTGATGTTCTGCAGTCAGGACCAAAGCAGCATAAGGAAAACCACACCTTTCTTACTGCTACAGATAAAAACCACAAATAAAATTCTTTATTCCCAGGCTTCACGAGTTAGCCTCTGAATTACAACTGGACTGCTGCAGTAGGTGGGAGGAGGAAAGGGAGGGAACGTCTCAAAGATTCAGTGGTCCACAGCCTGAATCTGCCCACTACCAAAACCAGTTCCCAGTGATGTAAAAGTAGGAGGGAAGGGTCTGCCCTTGTGCTCTGTGCCATTTGTGGGTATGGACATCTACGCAGACAGAGTCTTTCCTTCTGAGCAATTTGCCTGGCATTGCTCTCTATCTGTTCTTGCAGACTAGTGAAACGAATTCATTGTGAAAATCACACCTGATGTTTGCCTGTTGTTTTCCACAGAGTATTTAAATGAAGTTGTGAGCCTGTATCTAAAACCAAAGTTAAAATCTTGTAAACCAGTGAATATTGGCATTTCAGTATGTTTAGCTGAAGTGAATTGAAGACTGGAAGAGAAAGGTGGGAAGTGTAAAGACAACCAACTGCTTTACTTCATTATGGTCTCAATTGAACTTTGAGCTGTTAATAGAGAATGTGCAGAAAAAGAAGCGAGATAAATATGATAGGCTGAAATAATTGCTATATAAATGTTTATGTTAGGTGTTTTCTGATACTCCTCAGGCATATAAAATACAACGGGGGGGGGGAAGCTCCCTGTTTTCCTCTATGTTGGCCTATGTGTTTCCACCTGTTTTTTTTGTTTATTTGCTTTTGGGATATATTTGTATAAGTTATGTGCATATAGCTTTTATACAGAGGTGTAGATAGCAGCATTTGAGAGTAACATAAAAAAACTAGGAAAGATTAGAATTAACCATATCTGTAAAATCTCACATTTTTTGCCCACTTGTGTACAGTTTTTAATTAGAGGAATGTGCATTCATGAAGAGCACAGGTGGATATCAGAGAGCAAAAAGCTATTAATTTGTTGTTTAATGTGTGGTACAAATTTTATTGCAAGCTAGAAATTCTGCTTATTAGTTATTGATATACATATATACATATCATGTGCTTTGGGTGACTAACTGCAGCATAGAAAATTATTTTATGTAGCAGAGCACTTCTGTACTATAATGGACATTATTATCCCTTTAACCCTTTTTTACAGCTAGGAAACCGGAACTTAGAAATATCAGTGCTTCTCGGGAATTCTCCCGATTCTTCTTTTTCTTCCTTTTTATAGATGTGTCATGCCTCTTGTCAGTCATCATGCTCTGAAACTTGAACATCTTTGGTTTTGTTTTAATTTATGCTCTGAAATCTGCGCTGAAGTAAAAGTAATTATCATACTAAACCTAGATAAGCTGCTTTGCAATTCTCTCTCTTTCTCCCTCCCTCCCTCTGGAAACTCATGCATGTGTACCACATAGAAGCTGGTGGCATGTTTTGTTGCAATGCTTCAAAGCTGAAGGCATCTTTTATGGTAAAATAGAATACAGATTTTGCAAGTAGTTACTTGTACATTGAAACAAATCTTTGTGAGATTGACTTGTGTACCACTTAGCTTTTGTAAGACAGGATCTTGAAGACAATGCTGAAGCAATACTAAGAAAGGATTCGCTCTTTGCTGATACTACGGTATATTTACCATCTGGCACATTGGTCTGCCTGCTAAGCTCCTGCGTATGATCCTAGGGACAAATGCTGCACTTCATTTTGTAGCTAATCGGACTATAATAGCAGCAGCTCTTGACATCAACAAAAAGTAACCACTGAATGTTCAATGATTTGCATGTGATGTTACTCCCCAAAGGGCTTATCATAAAGCACTGTCTTGAAAACAAGTATTTTAAATTCTGCGTCAGTACTGGTGCAGTAACTAAAACTCCTGTCCCCTCCCTCTTCCAACTCTACAATGGCTGAGTTGTTTAATGTACACTATGAAAAGAAATGGATGCTGCTATTTTACACCCAGAAAAGAAAGGCAGACTTCCTGACCGTACATTGTACAGATGTTGGTGTTATACAGTCATACTGCACTTAGTGTTTTAGAATTACAGAATAAGCGTTTGCATTCCTGTGCAATGTAATGACATATAGATCACATCATAGAGCAAACGTCACTTGTCTATTCTGAGACCAAAACTGAACTTTTAAGCTGTACTTTCTAGATTTTTTTTTCTGAAACCTGTGTACATTTAAAGGAAGTTTTATTTGTGGCTTCATGGAAAGCTTTCCTACCCTCGCACTGTTGACTGTCATTGCAGAGATTTTTGCAGGCTTCTGCATGGGTTTGTTCTTTCCATTTAACACCAGACTCTCTCTTACTAAAAGTTCCACTATTTTTCTCTAATTCTAGGCCTTCATGTGGATGTCTAGTCTCATATTGAGAGTTATCTCATTATTTCCCTCTCCTTCCCTTTATTATAGATCAAGGAAAAAAGTTCTGAAGAGAATTATCTTTGCCTGCTTTTCCATCCTTTCATATTTCAGCTAATTTTTCTCATTTCCAGAAGAATTTGAATGCTCATTTTCTCCTTGAGTTAGTTTTAATCTCTTACACTTTCTAAGCACTTTTTCCTGAGAAACAGAGCATCATTACAAAATCCCCTCAATTCACTCCTGTCGTTCCAAATAACTGTGCCTCTGTTTAAATAAAGTTCTGTTGCATCTGCCTGTCTTTAAGAACAAGAAGCATTTCTTCAGTTTTAAGAAAAAAACTAAAGTTTAGTTATGAGTTGATGCAAGTTGCTGAAACGGTTTCCCTCTCACTTTCCTTCCCTCCCTGCAGACATTAAGATGTGGTGAGCTGGACACACGGATTTCTTGCAGTAGCTACATTTTTAGGTGATACAGAAGGACAAAGGGACAGAGTTTGTCTTCCAGAATTTTAGAAATAATTAAAAACCCACACTATCTTTTTCTGAACATGCATGGCCAGTTATGTATAGGGAAGCACTGGGGAACAACATTGGGGGAAAAAAGAGTGCTTTCAAATTTAACACTAGAAGAAGCTTCACTCTTTAGTAATTAATTACTTTTGCTATAGGCTTTTCAGTTCTAAGTCTTCTTACATCTTCTCTTTTCTTTCTGTTGCAGCAGAAGTCTTGTGTCGATAAAAAGTTCTGCTTCCTCTGACATGAAAGAGTATTTTTTAACAGACATAGCTGACTGTTGATGCCAGGAAGTTTTGCAGGCTTACTAAATGCAGGTCTTAGAAAGCAGTAGACAGTAGTGAAAAAGAAGCAAGGAAAACTTTCTCAATTTTGGAAATAAGTTATTTGAGAAAATTCTAAGTAATCAGAAGGAATTATTCGTAGAAGTTTTTATGTTTGTGTCATGGTCTTTGAGCCGCAGTGTCTGTAGGCCAGACTGGACCATGAGACCAAACTGTTTGACCTGCTGCTTTTTGCCTTGAAGGAGCCAACGTACAGGGAACGGGAGGACATGAAACTGCCAGCACCCAATCCCTGCTGCAGAGGCATGCATTTACTGTGTTTACATGTGTTTACCATGGTTTCTGTATGGCCTGCCAGGTGGGATCGCAACACTGGTGTGGGTGCTCACCATCAGAAGACCAGATCAGTCCCTGCAGATTATGCAGGGATAAAAATATGGCTGTTGCAGATAACTACCTTAATAAAAAAAGCCTTGAGATCCTTGATAAGTTTTGGCTGGTAGCAGAAAAATCAAAACAGGGCTTTTAAAAATTCAGTCTAAATTTTGTTGATAAAGAACACTCATTGTAGCAGCACTGGTGCACAGAATGGCCTGTGTATTGGGTTTTTTTCCCAAGTTTCACTGTAAGAAGAACCAGACCTAAATGATTACTATTAATGTAGTTGGATCTAATTTGTTGAAATAATTAGAGGTCAGGAGATCAAGACTGAAACATCAGATATTATTACAGATAATCTGTCTCTAGTCACCTCATTGTACTTCTGTATGTCTGTAGGATTCGGACTGAGAATCTCTAATACATTATCAGTATGTGGAAATTAATATTTTATATTTAAATTATATTACATTAATATTTTGTTTTAAAATACCACACTAAATGATTGAAAAGTTCACAAAAAGCACTTTTTTAATGATATTTTTAAAATACTTGTATAGAGTTGATTTATATGTCATCAACCAAAGAAAGTGATCTTCTTAGTCCAGATTGATCTGTTATGCTGCATTGCTCTGGTTCACTAAATCATCTTGTCTGTTAATATCTACAGATAAAAATGGATTATACTCTTTGGAGTGGTCCCTAACATTAATGATGAATGAAGATTAATTTTGATTCAGTTTAAGATTTGCTGTGCTTGGATGCAGGGGGTAAAGCTCTTACATCAGTGATTTTTGATCTAACAGCTATAAGCTCCTGCTGGTTCCTGAATCAATTCCACTTGCTTACTTTGCCAGCTTTCGATGCCTTTGAGAACATTTTTGCTGCACCGTGGCTGTTCTTACACATCTGTAGTCAGATCTATTTGCCCTTTGTTGTGTTATGCTCAGTTTGTTGATTGCCACATTTCTTTTGTGGTTCTAGACCTACCACTGTATTCTCATGCAGTTAAAAATGAGTGTAATCAATGGATGTGAACTGTTACAACAGGACTTTCACTGCAGGCAATATTAATATTGGTATTATCATAAAATTGTTTGCTTGAACAGCTAAAAGTTCTTTATCAGTCTAGTGAAGATGATACAGGCAACATTCCTGAAGGCCTTTTCTCTTTGTGTTTCTTTTCTTTTGTTGCTTATGCTTTCCTAGGCAGTGATTCCTTTACAGTTTGAGTTAGGTAATTTAGTAAATAGACAAGTGTGATTTAATGGTTTTGCTGTGACACAGATCTGCTTTTCTGTATGTGAACAGATGTTTATGTCTGTCATTCAGGAAGAGCATCTTTATTTCGCTCTGTATGGTTTTCTGTTGTGGTGACCTTCAATTTCTTAATAACTTCCCTAGATGTGATGCATTCTCTGATTTACTAATATGGGTCATTCTCAATTTAAGATAATACAGCCTTCTGGCTACAACTTAACTGTTAAGATTTATAGTAGCTGTATTCCATTTCTGCATCTCCATTTCTCTAATTTACACCTTGTTTTTCACTAGAAAAATACTTCTAATAAGGTTCTGTATTCATCATGAGGAAAAAAAAAAGGAAATCAATGATAAATTTTCTATACACAGTCACATAGTGACTTTTGAAATATAGCATTGAGTAGGAAATGCCTGTGTATGGGAAGTAAAATTCAGATACTCTACTAGCTTTTTCAGAAGCTTGTCAAGGAATTCAGACCAAACTGCCTATAATATTATGTGCCTCCTTGAGGTATGCCAAGCCTAATAGTACAGTAGTAACACACTGGTTTTGAGATTAATATCCATGTAGTAATAAAGCTGTAATTTGTAAGCAAACACCTTCATAGCCAATCTGTCTCCAGTAACACATTGTCAGACCACCATTTCTGCTCTTACCTATGTTTTTGATTAATTCATATATAAACCCTACTGTCATGATTTAACCTGGCAGGTAGCTAAATGCCATGCAGCTGCTCACTTTAGATGCTGAGCCTGATGTCATATGGCATGGAATATCCCTTGGGTGAGTTGGGTTCAGCTGCCCTGGCTGTGTCCCCTCACAACTTCTCGTGCACCCCCAGCCTCCTCGCTGGTGGGGTGGGGTGAGAGGCAGAAAAGGCCTTGGCTCTGGGTAAGCACTGCTCAGCAGTAACTAAAACATCCCTTTATTATCAGCTATGTGTTCAGCACAACTCCAAAACATAGCCTCATGCTAGCTACTATGAAGAAAATTAACCCTATCCCAGCCAAAACCAGCACACCTACAGAAAGGCTGTTTAAACTGATTGCTTGTTAACTTCTTAACTCCTTAACTTCTAGTCTCATTCTTTAAGTATCCTTTACAAAATGCAAGTATTAGCTCTCAGTGGAAAAAAAAAGTTTCATGCCAGTATCAAGATAAACTATCTGGATTAAAAACCAAGCCTGATTCACCATAGGAATCTATTATCGTGGAAAAGCCTGAAGGAAGACATTAGCTTTAGTATATATTTTAAGATCATGAAAGGTAGGACTCTTGACAGTGCAGGATATAGTGTATTTTAATAAAGACATTATAGCATCAAGACTTGTATGTGTAAATCTGGACCTATTTGGTGAAGTGAACACAGCCCAACTGCTGTGCAAGATTTCAGTTAAATTTAAAAAAAGAAAAGTAATTACAAAATCCAGAAATAAAGGAGCAATGCATTTAGGCTTCTGACTGGAAGAGTTTGTTTTTTACATAGAATACTATTAAACTAATAAGCATCTGTCCTCTGTATTAGATGGAGAAGGTTAAACACAGTGAATGTGTTAAAATAATCATTTGGGAAGTTGAAAATAAACATATGAAAGCATATGATCACCGGTATAATAGACTACTGAGGTTTGTACCCCCAAAGCATTAACTCATTTTTCTCTTCTAATTTTATCTTAATGTTGGATTATTTAGAAATGATCTTCAAAGAAGTAAGGACATATTTGCACCATTTTCTTTATAATGGATAAGAAGAAAATATGGTTTGGGTCTTTTAAATATACATGTGAAATTTAGCTCTTATCTATACTATAAAACTTGAAGGCTATCTAGAAAACAAATCCAATTATGGCTTAAGCACTTGAGAAAGTGAAATCTGATTTAATTACTTATTTCAAAAGAAAATTACCTCTTTCAACTTTCTATTATTAAAACTCTACAGTTATTTTTATCACTATAAAAAAGAACAAGCTTGGAAGAGAAGCTCTCTTCATGGAGTCTTTGTTACTTAATACTCAGGCTGAAAATTTGAGTCCTTATACAAACTTCTGATTGTCTAGCAAATAAGACAGAAAAAATGCTTTATTATAGATAGTATTTGTATTCTTAGATATGGGATTAGAAAAAAAAATCAGTTTAAGCATTAGAAAGGGCAAAATGGGCATGTTTTTTTTTTTATTTTGTTATCTTTATGAAAGCGTCATCATTATTGCTAACACGCATAAAAATAACAGCAGGCCTTACCAAATGCAGTGAAAATGCGCTGTTAAGATATAAAAAAGAAGTTGGAAGTGATGAAGTCACATTTCCATTTTATTTAAGTTCCAGAGCTGTTTCAGGAATGAATGTAGCTTTACATGTGGCTTTGCATTTGCAAGAGAACTAAATACAGGGCCATCACCCTTGCTGCTGCTCATGTGAGATCTACAGCTTCTGACCAGTCCTCAAGTGAAAGGGTTGAAGGACAGATAAGGGATGAAACATAAGATTGTACTCTATGCAAATAAGATTCAAATATTTGCTCAAATCCCAGTTGCCTCCTTGAAAAAGCAGTACTTCATGTGTATAGATTTGGCTTAGTCTCTGGATATGAAATCAAGTATGGTAAGCAGTTATCTTAAGTGTCCATTTCTCAGGAAATTAGACTAGAATCTTAAAAACTTACTATGTCTGTATTAAGCCCAAGACTGGCAGGTACTCATTTTACAGAAAAAACTTGAAGATATTTTCAAATTTAGTCATGTATCACCCTATTGGAGTAAGCAGTGACAATTTCTTGCTGGGCAGAATTGTGAGAGGCCAGGGAAGCATGAATGAGAATGGTGTGAGGAAATGGATGTAATCTTTATTAAACTGAGATAACTTAAAAAAAAAATTAATGTAAAACCCACCCAAAGATCTCTGTAGATAAGAGAAATGAAAAGATATTCTACTGTGTTCTAGTGTCTCCTTAAAAGCTGGTCAAATATATAATGCTCGTCCAAGCAAGTATCACCTGATTAATCCCACTTTTTTTGATGGGAAGTATGAAATGCTGTGAAGACATTTGTGAAGAATGGTAGCCTTAGTTCGGTAAAGTGCCATTTTTCTAGTATCTAAACAATTAGAAATGTTACTTAAAAATCTGTTACATCTTCATTAGATGCTGACTTCTTTTGACCAATGATATTTAAGATACCTTCGTTTTAATAGAAAAATTGGATGGATAGAAAGACTAAGCAAAGGGAAATTTAACAGTGAGGAAAGGAAGTAAGCTGAAACAGTGGAAAGAAAGAGTAAGAAAATATTTGTATGAAGAAACTTGTTGTGAAATATTCGGTAGAGGGTTTTGTCTCCAGGTAGGATCTAACACACATTTCTGTTGTCATGTATCATGTAGATAAGCTTTGAGAAGTAAAACTCCTTTACCTATATGTTGTGGTTGTGCCCAGTAATCCAAATTTTTTTTGATTACTTCAAATATTATTACTAAATAATAGTAACTTTGTCAGATAACCATTTTTCTTTAAATTTGTCAGTTTGCCTCTTGAACATTTATCTAAAATCAATTTTATGTGAAATGAGAAATACATCGTTTTATTGGGCCTTGCCTGCTGCTCACTGCCTAAATCAGAAAATATGTGATAGGCAAGACCAGGAGCTCTTCTGCTCTTGAGGGAAGTCTCTCATTAGGAAGGACTCCTAGAGAAGAGGGCTAGATACTTAGAAATGTGAATTCTATTTTTGACTTGGAGAACAGAATTCCCCAGGTTAAATAAGTGAGTTTCTAACCACATACTTTGAATTTTAATCCATAATGCTGAAGGCTTTTCCTGCTTGAAATACTTCTGTATTGATAAAGTAGGTAATTATCACATTATAATAATAGCTAATTATTATTTCTTTAAAAAGTATTATAATTAAAACTTTATGCAATTCATGTATATTCTAAAAGCATTGGCTTTTTTTTTTGGTGGTTTGAAGTATGCGCAAAAGTTGTAGATGGGGTAACATTAGCAAAAGGATGTCAACTCTCTTAGCAGTCTCATGGAAAAAAAAGGGTCACTTGTTTCTGTTGCTGTCACTCAATGTTTTTTTGAAGTTAATCTATGTATGACTCATCAATCTTTTAAAGTACAGAATGCTATTTCAGCCAAATCATAAAGGTAATATGCTTTATTAGTGTTTGAACTGTAAAAGGCCTTTTTAATATTTTGTTGAGATGTGCATGGTAACTCTAGTACTTAATTGTAGAGCGAAGCAAGAGCTGTGTTACATAGGATAATGGTTATGATTATTTTTACTGGTAATATTGTAACTGTGTCCTTTGCTTGTGCTGTATGCGTAGGGAGTTGGCCTCTCAGTCCATGGACATTTCCGAGTTGCTACAGAGAAGACACTTTTTGCAATGCCAGAAACAGCAATAGGTAACTATTTTAAGAGATTATCACATGTTAACGTGTTTAAAGTTTTCACTGTTTGTGTAATCAGTATGAAATATCTTTGACTGAAAGCAGTGGCGGTAATGAAAGAATTTTAAAAAGGATTTGGAGGTGACCATATATGGAAAGTATTTTCTGTTAAATTAATGGAAACTTAGCTGTATTCTGGGAGATTGATCATTGAGGTTCTCAACCTGCGGTTTACCATCTAGACTGACATAAAGACTATCAGGATACAGTTGCATACAGATTGTGTCTAAGTGAGATCACAGTGTCGTCATTTTTTTTTTTTTTAAATAGCAACATGTACCTTGTGTTTTCTAATGTTTGATCCTACAGCTTCTTTGCCAACTCTGAGATGTACAAAAGAAAATGTTGTATCTCAGAGCTATATGAAGATAGTTGTATGGCTGAAGAAAAGTCAGTCAGATTAAACTGAACCCTCCCCTCGAATCATTCATGTTTCCCTTCAGGACAATCCTGGCACCAAACAGGGTATCCACATTGAACCTATTATTGTCTAGCATATACACTTCATTAATGCTTTAATCAATTTCCAAGTCTCCTCTTCCTGCTTATCAACAATGTTTATGAAGATTTCTCAAAACCTATAACCTATCTTGCATTTCTCTCCTGCAAAATTTCTAGTTTCTACATCTTCCTAAGGCAAGGCAGCTGAAGGATGATTGCAATTGTTCTTATCTTTATGTCCTTAAGCAGGAGGATGACACTTGTCTGTAATATGTGGCCCCGTTAAACACATTTATTCAGAATAGAGAACCTTATCTGGTGGTTAAACAGCTTAAATGGCACCAGACATGGTGCTATTAGGTTCAATCTTAGTTTCACCTGAAAGAATTAGTTGTAAGGAGTAGTGACCACTATTTTCTTAAAAGAATTTCCAAACAGTTGCATAATGTTAAAACTAAGAAATAGTGTAAAAGAAAAAGAATCAGGACTCAGTTCTGAAAAGAGAATAGAAGTTATAATATTCTGCTTTTGTTGAGAATATTTTAAGTACAATAATGTCATTACAACTAAAGTTAAAATGCACACTTAGCTAATGACTGGATTTTTGTTGTGCCCCCTGTTAGGAATGCTTAAAAGGTCTAGCATTTTTCATATTTTTAGAGGGTGTCTTACACATATTATCTATTGCTTATTGTTATCCAGCCTTTATAAAACATTTCACAATACTTACTCTGAAATTCTTAAAATATTACATGAGCTGTGAGTGTCAAGTCAAATAAAACATATAGACCCCCCCCAAGTATAAGCAAGTACATTATCATTTTAACTTCTGGAAAAAATTCTAGAGCAATTTCTGCTAGCTGATAAATGTCATGTGATTTTTCTGAACAAATAAGTTTGTAATGAGAAAAACAAAAACTATTGCAGCCTCCAGCTATTTTTATCTGCTGAAGGAAAACTTAGTAAACTAAATAGCTCAAGCATTAATACAACATGAATTTGCTAAACTCCTGAAGTTCATAATCGGTTGTTGTACAAGAAAACCATTTTAATGAAACAATTTGTTTTTTAATACAAAACAGAAAGGTTCTTTGGCATATAAAATTATACTACTAATAAACACACCTTCTGCGCTTTCTTCTTCAAAGGTAAAGATATAGTAGTAGGTAAAGGTAGTCTTCTGTTAGCAAAAATTGTGTACTTTACATACATTTCTTGTGTTGACAAGGACTTATTTAAACAAAAATAGACTGTGAAGGAAAAGCTTAGCACTTGCTTAGGAAAGAAAGTAATTAAAACCCTTTTAGGATCAATTAGAAGTAAAACCACCGTAATCTGTTCGGCTTTAAGGGCTTAGCTGTTTTGATCTCTGTGGTGTATGTTTAAAATGTCTAGCTGTCTAGATATTGTATTAGCTCATTTTTTCATATGTTCACTTATTTCAGTAGGCTTTACACCTTTTCTGTGAAATGAAAACAAAGCATTAATTCAGCTGCTACATTTTCACACAATTATTCTGCGCTTATACGCCACCATAAATAAAAGGATATAGACAGATATGCCACTTTGTAAATAGAAATAAAAGGCAATTCTAGACTGTAGGAGTTTGAAAGTGACATAGATAAGATAAAGCACTGGAAAGCAGCTTAGATGTAGGAGGGTGTGGAAAAACCAGTGGTGGGAAGAACAAAAGATGAAAATATCTTGTAAGAGGTGGGCTTTAAGGTGATGTTATAATAATAGTGGACACTTTCTTGTATATCCCTGTAAGTTTTTAGCTTTCTGTAAGTCATTTACTAATAAATCTCCAACCACCTGTGCAAGATAAGGTAGGAATGTAGTAGCGCTACCTTTATCTTATACTTGGTAACTGCAGAGTTTCACAATTGGGACTACAGTGAAGCGTGTTGCATCTTTCTCAGAGCACAGACTGCAAGTCAACATTACAGGCATAGGTTTTGAGCCTGTTCAACCCAGCGGACATTCAGTTCTTCTCTTTAGTAGGGATTTGAGAAATAAGTGGTAAATGCTATCAAAAGGAAAAAAAAATCAAGTATATGGTATACATTAAGAGAAACCCAGTAGCAAGTAGAAACATATGGGGAGCATTATGGAGAGGATGAAGAGGAATGTGTAGAACAGGAACAGGAGGAGTAAACTTATAAGAAGAAAGGAAGATAGGGACCTTTAAAAGGATACAGTAGAAGCTATAGCAGACTACATTTATGCAACCAAGTAAGTTTAAAGTGGATTAGTTACACCTTCACTAATCTTGTTTGTAAATTCCTTAATAATTAAAGAAACCTTCATTCAGTTTAGTTCTATTCGCTTCTAAAGCAACTTAAGCTAACCAACTTCAGAGTTTATTTAGAACTAATTTCCCTGTGTATAGCCATGTGGAAGGGCACTATAGATCCCAATAGGAAGATGGCTTTTCCTCTGAAAACTTACTGGAGCATGGGGAGAATAGTACTTCAGCATCAGTATTTCAATTACAGCAGAGAGGAAAATGTTGTTGCTGTTGCAGTCCTAGTGGATGGGGAGAATAATGTAATTGCCTTTTTGCTTTGGAGGGCATTTGTAAGAGAAGTTTTCTTTTGAAATGAGGGATTTTTATTTTTTTTTTGCAGTAGTAGGATATCCAAGGGGAGACAGATGAACAGAAACATAAAACTAAATGACAGTCTTGGCATCAACATTATAGATATGATGGCTCAAACCAAGAAGGTAAAATGCAGAGTAGACTATTCAGAATGTGAGTACAGATGAAAAAGAAGTGATGAATTGGAGTTAATACAGCTTAGGGCTTTTAAAGGGTGTCTACAAGACAGTCAGCATTTTAGGAGAAGAGCTGTATGTCTCAGCAGCCTGTGGGATGAGGGATAAATCAGTTAATGGCAACACACACATCAGTGGGAATGGGAATAGAATACTACCGCTCTAACTGATAGGAAGTGGCTCCTAAAAACAACTGGCCACAGAACTAAGGAAGTACCAAGAGGGAACCAAAGGAGAAGCTGAGGAATGGGTGAGAACATATGGCAGTGATGAACTTTCAAGATTATTGAGAAGAGGAAAACACTGAAGAGAAGCAGTCTGAAAGAAACTTCCCCTTGATTCTGTCCAAGGGGGAGGGATATTCAGGGACCACTAATTTCCCACATCTTAAAATAAATACTTGTAATAGGGTCTTTCTATAATACATGCTTTTAGTCAAAAAAGGGTCAATACAATTACTTGTGAGTGAAAAATTACCACCTTCTATAAGAACCCCATTTAAATTCCTAACGAATGTCCTAATGTTCCCAGTTAACATCTCTGCTTTGGCAAGAGTTTTCTGAGTTTCTTATTGCTCATTTGTATTCTTTTTCATTTATTTTCATGTTTCTTTTATTCTCTGAAAGTGAAAAACCATCGCCACACCTTTAATTTCTTCAAAAGACTTCCAGTTTCATGAATGCACCATTGGTGATTATTTTGAAGTAGTAACTGGACACTGCTTCTTTCCATTTCGATTTCTGAGATTGATACAGCTAAGCTTCTGTTTTCTTAAGTTTAAGTATGTTAAAAGTTACAAAAAGTGTTTAAATTTCTTTTGTAGGTGATTAACATATGTAACAGAATAAGGTAGATACTGACAAAGTAATGATTTTAAATATTTAAAGTTTGATAAAAGTAGTTATATATTTTTCAATTGCAACTTTTAAAAGTCTTTTAAATTTTATTCACGGCTTTGAATTTTTAAAAATTACCCTACTCTGTAGATTAAAAAAAGAAAGACAGTCACTAAACTGGAAATTTTTATAATTTTTAAAAAATTGTAGGTTAGTCATAGTCCTGTGAAAGAGCCAGGTATTAGGTCAACATCTCATGCCTCCACCTTCAGGAAGATCCTGGAAATATGGTTGATCTATTAAGGAATTCTCAGCCCCAAAATTTGTTCAAACTTAGCTGTGCAAGAGGTGCCTCATCAGTTTGATATTTTTATCATAATAAAAGATTTCAGAGAAGAAGCAGCATGCAGTTTGAGTTTGCACAAATTATTTCACAATTCTTTGTGTCACTTCTGGTTTTTTGCTGAGAGGACACTTGATTCTTCAGGCATCTAAAAATGTCTCAAGTTGTTGGCAAATAGAATGAACACTATTGTCTGGTATATGTTTGTAAATTATGTGCTCGCGGAAAAGATACGGTTTGGGAGGTGTTCAAGAGTTTGCTTTTAGGTGGGGTTTTGATAACACAGAAATGTCAAAGCAAGTCAAGGAGAAACTTGGGCGAGAGAGCCATGCCTAAGTCAGGAAGATGAAAGTGAGACAAGAAGAAATAGCTACTAAGTTACATGCACGATTAAGACAAATTCTTCTCCCTTCACCTTTTTTTTGTTTGTTTTATTACAGGCCTTTTTCCTGATGTAGGTGGAGGATATTTCTTGCCAAGACTATCAGGAAAGATCGGCTATTACCTTGCACTGACAGGATTTAGGCTGAAAGGAAGAGATGTACTAAAAGCTGGCATCGCTACACATTATGTAGAATCCGAAAAGGTAAGCTGCTAACTGCTGCTCGCAAGGGCGCAGCCTACAACCATAATGACAAGTTTGAGTTGTGTAGCTCACCAATGTACTTTTACCAACTTGAGCGTATGCAGAGGTGCAATTATATTAGCTGGCCATGCACTGTGAAGGGGAACGGTAAGATACTCTCAAGCTGTCATTCCAACACTTGCCAGCTAGTGACAGCTTTGCTTGAAAGAGGGTGCAAACGTTGCTGTCTTTATGATTCTACTGTTGAAGGGTGTGATTTACTGAGTGTAACTGAAGTTGCTTGAAAAATTGTACAATTTAGACAACAGTGTCTGAAATGAAAGATTACTTATGCAGCTGCAAAATTTTTAATCTACGTAACAGCCCATTTACATGTTCTTTATCAATCTCATTAACAGATATTCTATTTGTTTCTTACAGTAGCTGTAAGAAAGTGTAAAAATTAGTATATCTGATAAAGGCAGAGTCATAGTGTTCTAGTAACTTGCATGGACATAAGTGAAAGAGAAACAATGACTTGCTTTCCTTCTCTGTGTAAGGACCCATGCCTGTCATTGTGGAGCTGGTTAGATACTATTTTGAGCATAGCGTGGCTCCTGCTTTTTCCTGTCAGAGTGTTGTAAGCTGGCTTTACCTGCTGCAGCTGTAGCACTGTGTTGGGGGGCTGCTTGGAAAGCAGAGCTCTTTGCTGATCACTGCAGACATAATTAAAGCCAGATGGTTCAACATTGAAAAATTAACTCTGGCTCTTTGTATTGTTTACTTGGTACCTCTTTAAGATCTGTTCAAAAGTTGGGGGTGAGGGGTGTTGTTTTTTTTTTTTTGGTATATATACACACACACTATATAGTACTATTACCATAGCAGTAGTAAACCAAGAAGTACATTTTAGTTTACTTACTTTTAATTAAATCTTATTTTAAATAGCTACCTGCCTTAGAGAAAGACCTGATAGCACTGAAATCTCCTTCAAAAGAAAATGTTGCAGACTTACTGAACTCTTACCACATGAAGGTAATCTGATCAGTTACTGAAATCAAGCAGTATTGTTAAGTATCTGTAAATACAAATTCTTTTTTATCCATGCTACTGATAATTTGCTTTATAGTTAAAAAATAATGGGTTTCCAAACTCTTGACGCTCTATAAAATACTAATTTGTAGCACTGATTAGTAATGTAGTGTAGCACATACAGTGCTCAAAATTAAAATTCTTGACATTTTATTCATTTGGGATACCCCTTAAATTCCTGTTGTGATCAGCTCGCTCTCTTTATACATGCGTATGTAAGTTTCCAGCCAATAGCATGATGATGCAGAAAATATATTGCTGCTTAATTTTCCCCCGTTGCTCTTGGATTTCTAGCACACTTTGCAGAAAGCAAAATAGATAGCCAGTAGCAGACTGGGAGTTGTACATGATGGCAAGTGCCATCTGGGGAGTTAGCCTGAAATTCAGGGATTCTGACAGACACAAACAACAAGGGTAGAACTACTGGCCTAGACCAGAGGCTGCAGAAGTTGTTGGGCCAGTTATTAAATGTTACGCTGCTCACTTGGAAGTGGATGTTATATTTCGATCCCAGAAACTTTCTCTTTATTGACCTGAAGAAATACTTTGCTGGCTTGGTGCATTTGACATAAATTTTAGCATTACTTTGATGCAGACCATCTGCAGTCCAGATTTGAAGCCTGATTTTAAAGGCTCAAGTTGCTTCCTTTAATTTCTCAAATATTTTATATGTTTGTAACCTTGAGATAATTAAAAGACTGTGAATAAGCACACAAGTTATCAATACGATATGTATTAGGAGGATGCAGATACGTTGTAGGGAA
>NW_009607474.1:503-29190 GCF_000690535.1 Cariama cristata | reverse complement strand
TAGGGAAAGCATCTGAGGTCTTAAAGCAGTATTTTCAGGGAGAGAAAGATGCTGTTTTCCCAGTGGACAAACCCATAGTTCTCCGTTATGATTTTGGAGGTGAATGTAACTGTATTGATAATACAAAATTAGTATTTGTATTAGCCCCATATAACAATGGGCATGAAAAGAAAAGGTTTTGGCTTTACAATCAGTTTATTCAGTGGCTATTTGAGCTGTTTTGATACAAGTTGTAATTTTATTTTCAAAAGCAAGGGAACTTTTGGAGTCAAATCAGGATTCAATGTATTCAATCCAAGTATTACTCCCCACTTGTTTGGCTTTAAAATGAGCAGTGTCTACTCTTGTTGTTTCTGTTTTGGAATTACTAAATTCATGTATAAAGATTAATTAGAAAAATAAATGGGGTAAGGTAATTTACATTGTAGTACTGATTATTTTGACAAAATAGAAAGCTATGAAATAGAAAGCTATGAAATGGGAGTGACTATATGTTGCAGTATACTGTTTTACAAGATGACATTGAATGGAAAAGGAAGCTGTGTATTTTTAGTTATCAGAGCTGAAATGACAGGGAACCTTTCTTAGCTTCAGCTGCTATTACTGAAATGTCTGCTTATGTCCTAAACCCCTTAATGCCAGAAGATATGAAACACTTGACAGCCTTTCCACATAAGGCCAACAGATCTTTCACACTCTTTAGTTGTCTAAATAAAATTTTGTAAAATGACAGAGAAAAGATAGAGAAATGTGCTCTTTTTTTTGTCATTTTAAAAATACATATATACATGCCTGTATATTTAAGGAAATCAAACTTTTTTTTTAAAGATTCCCATGTTTTTGAGTAGATTTATCTACACTTGCTTTGTGTATTTGATAGAAATGTATTGATAGAATAATTGTGATTACTTGTGTACAAGATAACCACCCAGTCAAATATGCATACATAGTAGCTCAGAGCAAGCACTGCATTATGAAGTGACATCTTTAACATTTACAAGATCAAGTGACAAGTTCATTTATACACACTGCCAAATTGTAATTCATTAAAAAGTCTTATGAATATTAAAAATTCATTTATGATATTATGGTATTTCTGTAAACAAATCATTGAAATTTCAGTACTGATAAGCTTTTCAGTCTAAAATAACAAAATAAAATACATATTTGCTTTTCTAATTAGAGCAAAGTTGATCAAGAAAAGGAGTTTGTACTTGATGAACATATGGGGAAGATTAACAGGTATTCAGCCATCTTTCTTCTTTTTTTATTTTTTGGATGGAGAACATGAAGTTAAATCCAGTAACAGTATCAGTGTTCCACAGATGTGGTGATTGAAATTACATTCAAGTTAACAATTTAAACTTTTGTCTTTAGGGAGCTTTATCTGAAGCTCATAAAATATTTCAGTTGTCAAGTATATTAAATACTTGAGCATATTTGCCCAATTCACACACCATTAAATTAAGCAACTGCCCTATGGCACGTTAAAATGAACATTTTCTATAGAAACTGGATGGGGATTTGAGAGAGTAATTGTTCAGTTGGACAAGAAATGTTACACAGCATATTTATACTCATTGGTATAAAGCCATTACTATGATTGCTTGGAACTTCTATGTATCAGAAAGGGAAGGAGAAATGAGTGATAAGAAGCAGCTAAAACTCTTGAAGAATGGTGGCAGTAACTGAGTTTAGGGACAAAAGATGTTGACACCAAACCAGTAGGAGAGAGCTGATAACTAGAGATCTGATGTATTATAAAAATACAGATAAGACTGATGGTAGTAATTAAAGTTTCTGGATAAATATCAGAGTTTGTAAGTGAGGTTTATTGAAATGCTAGAGATTTGTAAAGGAAGAGGAGATGCCTGTCAACTGAGTGAGTTAAAACTCAACAGGGAACACATTGCTAAGAAAAGCCAAATCAGCTGGTTACACTGTTTCTAATTTCTGTGTTACTAGCACTTCATAGAAAGAGGAAGGCTGGAGGAGTTTATTCATTAACAACTATTTTTTTTTTTCTTTTAGTCTTTTTTCAGCAAATAGCATGGAAGAAATTGTTAAAAAATTAAAGCAAGATGGTTCTCCTTTTGCCATTAAGCAACTAGAGGTAATATCTTCTATCTTATTTTTGTTAGAGATTTTAAGTCTGGTTCTGTACTTTCTTGTTATGGGGCAGACTTTAGTCACCTTATTAACAAAAATACTACGTAACACCAGTAGGACATTAGACTGAGATCCTCAGGTGCTCATGTACAGTCCTGTGAGACTGTCAGTAGTTCTACTCAGACAGGAATATTCCTCTGTAAAACCACATAATGTAAATACCATCATATGTTGCATGAAATTGTAATCTAGTTAAAAAACCCAAAAAACCACACAAACTCCCTTTCCCTTTTCCCATCCCCATGATCAGGAGTTGGGTGACAAAGGTTCCTTTTATAGCTTCTCGTTTTATTGCCAAGGGTTGTAATAAAACAGTGGCAGGACGGTGTTGTCCTTTTTCTTCCATTCCAGATATCTCATTTGGATAAACAGCACGCAATTTATCATCACAAAGTATTTTTTGACCTTTTCAATGCATTTCTGAGTGCTGGATATAGACACTATTCAAAAAAATGTACAGTCATACTACACACTTAATACACAATTCAGCCTTAAAAGCAAGAAGCAACTTATATTCATTTATAAGTAATGTGTGTATTTTCTCTTTCTCCTTTGAGGTATCGGTATTCAGGTACCTTGTAAAAGTTGCCTTGGAGCTATTCAAATATTACTTACAATTAGATAGAACACAAGCATTTCTCCAACAAAAGCTTTGATTTGACTTTAGTTACAGCTCACAGAAGAAATCCTGCTCTTGTAATATAATAAAACATCCATAATCTTTGGACTTCATTTGAGCAGAAGGAATATCATTTTAGAATGCAGTTTCATTAACATTAGGCATCCCATCCCAGACACACAGATACATTTTTGGTTTTAGTTTTTAATTAAAAAATTAACATTTTGTCACTGGAACTCTCAAACAGTTTTTGACAAAGGAAGTTTTAAAATTATCTTTCTGCCAACCAGTACACCTAGTACATTGCAAGAAGTTTAGCATATGTATTAAAAAAGCAAAATTGAATGAAAGGGAAAGCTATTCCCCCCGACACACACACTTGTATTCAAGTTTCATTGAATAGTCAAATGAGCTAGTGCCAGAATAGTAATTTTATGTATTTGTAGACCTGAATTCTACCATAGGCTACCATCATGGTTTTCCCCCACACTATATAGAGTGTATGATTCAGTTCTTCACTTTTTCCCTATGTTATCAATAGCAGAGAAGGTACTTACATTAGGGTCTGCTGAGACAGTTTGATGGCATGATAATAGCAGTCACTTTTGGTGGCTCTTATTTCTTTATAGTATTGAGTTACAAGGCAGTCTTTTATTTGCAGATTTTATAAAGTGTAATATAATTCTGCAGGGTTATTGTATTGATTCGTTTCAGTGGAGGTTGAAAACAATCAAGAATTATTTGCCTATAGCTTTTCCTAGGTTAATTTCATACAATTTTGTGGCACTTTAAAACATAATAAAACCTAGTGGAACTTCTTGAAATAGCATATAGACTTTAAAGGGTGCTTTGTTCAAAATACAATTTCTACTACAAAAGACGCAAGGAGTCTGGAAGCACTTTTGTTACTGAAATACGTTAACTAGATAGTTTGTTCTGCCACATTTGCTCTAGTTACCCAAACCTGCTTGACTTGCTTCCTCCATTTGCAGCCTCATAACTCAGATCTCCTCTATTAAAAAAAAAAAAAAGTTCTTGTTCCTTGTTTATGGGGGTACATTTGTTTCATATTTTTAATTTAGAACTTAAAACTATGTCATCTACTTCAAAATTATGATTTTGTGTAACTGATTTTTTTAATTCCGTAACAAAAAAAAAAGGCTCTTGTTGCTTCTTCAGTTTTCTGATTTCATGTCTTTAATAGGACTTTATAGCCGCTTTTTTCTTTCATATGATTTGTAAATGAGTGACTGTCCTTGGAGTTGACAGAAGTTCCTGAACAATTGTCTGTTGTCTCTTCTGTTCAAGAGATGAGGCTGTGTTAATATGAGATGCTTGTGTCCATACAGAAATTTGTGAAAAAAAAACAAAAACAAACCCCATGTTTTCTAGCAGGTGTAAGGCTTATTAGTGTGAACAAGTACGTAAGTTTCAGACAAGTTTCTAACAGCACATAGTCTGTGCTAAGCAGTAGGATTAAGGAAGCTTGCAGGATCAGATAATTTCTGCTGTGAAAGATCCATAAAACCAAAGAAGGAAAATGCATTTGTGGGGGAAAATATTTTAAAAGGGATTCAGGTATAAATCTGGCTTTCTCCAGGAAATGCTTGCCAGTTAAACTGGAGGTTTTGTTTTACTAGGGAAGCAGAACTGTAATTAGACTTAATTGTAGCTGGAGGAAGAATGGCAGCTTGGACCCTGGCAGTTGAGCATTTTACAACACCTACAGACAGAGCACTGGCCTGCTGTCACGTTGCTTGGAGGAGCAGAGTTCAAAGAACTGGTTAGAGCAGGGAACACATAGCAAAACCATGACAGTCTGAGATTATCAGACATTATCCTTGATAGCAGTTCGCTGACTTGTGTGAAGCAAGTTATTTTCCTTATCAGTAGTATCACAGTACCAAAAGTGCATCCATAGACGATAGTTTCCTGTCACTTTGTGAAACCAAGGTTTCACTTTAGCATCCAGGTACAGTAACAACAGCCCATTCAAGTGATAGAGATCGTAAAGGGTTCAGTAACAGCAGTGTGTATGCTTATTTTCCTTGTTTCCCTGTATATTTATTATGATATGTATTAGTAAGCTTATGGAATAAGCCCTAACTGGAAGTCTAATACAAATACCCTAATTTGGAGGTACACCTTGGTACATCCACACCTTGGATGTACAGATACCTTTTAGTGTTAGTAAAGTGGAACTACTAGTTCTCTGATAATCTAAGTATACTCTGAGCCGTGCTATCCCAGATATCCTGTTCTGTTCAATCTACAGTACTTCTGCTTTTTACTTTCAAAACATGCCTGCTTAGCAGGCTTTCACGTATCTGATACTAAAGTGGTTTACATGAATAAGAAGAATGTAAAGTTGTTAGGAATTCTACTTGAGAATGGCTTCATGATTTAAATGACATTTTGAACCCAGTTACAAATAGTTAGAAAGATAGAGTACTAACACACTTTTTGAACTCATACTAAAAAATTTTTTAAAATCTTTTACTTTCTAGCATTACTTTGTTTTCAGGATTTACACAAGCTAAAAAACTTTAATCTGAGTGACAGAAGTACCACTTCCAATTGGATGAAGTAAGCCTGTGGGGTCAAAACCTGAAAAGCATCAGAAGTTTGACTGGATTTTCACATGATGCTTTCTTACAGCTTATTTTGGCAGGACAGCACAACTTCTGAGCACTGATACTTCATAATTTAATAGCCTTCATTGTTACTAAATTAATTCCAGTGTAGTGTGCAGGACACTGCAGAGACTGAGAATTACAAGACACCTTGTCCAGATCTGCTGGTCAGGCTGGGATGCAGACACTAGCTCCTGAAACTATAAATGGATATGCAACAAGTTGGCAAGATCAATTACAGAAATGAAGCTGGATGGTATCTTGGTAGGGTTGAATTCAAGTGAAGAAGTGTTCTGAAACTGTTAACAGTCCAGTGAGTGGTATATCTGTCCTTAAAGAGCTGTCCTGTGATGCTTTGGCTAGATACTTATTTTGTCAGAGCTCATCTAGAACCATTGTTTGGTGTGGATGAACAAATGCTTTGGTATCTCAGAAAGTAAGTGATGGGTGTCTTCATCTATTGGAAGGGAAGTGATAAACAAAAAAACCCCTCCCAGAGGTCCAGTGTGTTTTTAAGTTAAAGAAAGCCTCCCTGAAGGACCCTCAGCAGCTCAAGTCAGAAGCTTTAATGGGCCTTGGAGACAAAAGATGCAGCCACTATTCCATCTGTTACTCTTCTAAGGGACTCCACTGAGTCACTGCCGCTTAATTCAGTCACCTTCTGATAGTATCTTATTGGAATTCGGGTCTGTTGCAAATTTAGCTTATAGCTTTCAGGATCATTATAGTAAAATCAAGATGGTCTCAGAGATACTGGAATAGTTGTCAAATACTTTTATGAAGACTTCTTTGCATTTTAGTACTCCCCACTTCAGCCTATCCTATCTCCTTTTCAGGCTTGTTCCCTAGCACCAAGCCCCTCCTCCTCTTTGTACAGAGAATTTATTTATAGATACACTGGTGACTCATTTTTCTGCAATTACACCTACCCATTTTCTTTCCTTGTTCCTCTTCCTTCAGCTGAATTTATGGCAGTGCTTTCTCCACCTTGAACCTCATTGATATGCCAAGATAAGGCAGTTACTGGATGCACTAGATTAGTTAAATGCTGTTCTTGAATCTTCCCTGTTTCAATGTGTTCTTTGACCAGAAAGAACTTGCCATTACCATTTCACATGTGGAACTATCTGGTTGCATTGTGCATACCTTTTCACAGAATCAATTAGGTTGGAAGAGACCTCTGGGATCATAGAGTCCAACCTTTGTCCTTTTAACCTGGTTTGAGCAAAGACTTTCTAATCTAGATGACAGAACGTGAAACTCAAAGGTCTAGTTCAAAGGCAAAGCCAGCAAGAGCATATTACAGTAAATAAGGAGTCCAGTTAAGAGTTGCTATCCATGTGAGACCTACATAGTGATGTAATTAGAGGTATAGCTGGTTGCTTTATCTGCTGAAAGGCAGCTGCTTGTTAGAGAGCTTTACCAGAACTCAGGAAATGTTGACAGTTTGAACCAGCATTCGTTTTATCTAAACCAGTTTCTCTCTCAAGCAAAGTGGTCAACATGCAAGTAACAGAATGACAGAACCAGTGTTTTTAAGACAAAAATCGCACATCCTCCTGCTTGTATAGCAATTGCATGTTTTCCAGCTCAACTAGGCAAAATGGGTCACTGCTGTATCAGCTGATGTCTGGAGAGGGATGAAGAGTAATTGGGAGCCAGAAAAAATGCTAATGTTGATGACTGGAAACCTGCCATTTCAGTCTGTGGGTAACGTCTGCAATGAAAATAATGTAAAGAGGCAAATCTTACCATCTGCCGCTTTTCAGTAGTGGTAAAAATGTCCTAATTAACAGGATAGGTCTATTGTACTGTGAATAATACAGATCTTCTAGTTGGGTTTACAGGGAAAGAAGAGTCTTGTTTAGAGTAAGAAAACAAAGATCAGCAACAATAAGATTTAGCTCCTTTCCCCCACAACTCTGAAAGCTTTAAAGCTCAGTCCCATTTTCTTAACCCACCTCCCCCTACTGTTTACTGACATGCTGTTAATGGAAGGATAGTCACGAGAGCCAGATTTACAGTATTTGTTTGTGTGCCTTCAACAGATCCTGTCTGTTGCATAATATTTATAGCCTGTAGTTCTCTCAAAAGTAGGAAGGCGAGACCTCTAGGCTTCTTATCAGCAGAGCAATGTAGGGCTAAGTTACTGCAGTATCTGTTGATCCCAAACAAGAAGAGCATTTCAGACTATAGATACAATATTCAAAAATGGAGTATAATTGCTTGTAACACTCACCTTCGCTTCTCAAAAGAATCTGTTGGGAAATGGCTTTCAAGCTCCATTAGATTCTATGACTGGTAGTAATTTGATCATAAATGATGTGACCTTAGGAGTTCTAGGCTTTCCACAAGTGATGGCACACATCCCAGAGATCTTGCTGATAAAAGTTTATGCAAGTAAGTTCATTTAGAATGACAGCATGGTGGGAGGGAGCAAGAGGAATAGGTCTCACATAAGTGAGCTCAGGGAGAAGAGTACCATCCTTTACTTCAAAGTTTAAAATGCAAAAAAGACTTGCAAATGTGTCTAAATTGAAGAGAATAAAAATTGTTAATGTCTTCCCCAGACTATTAATAAGATGTCACCTACATCCTTAAAGATCACTCTGAGACAGCTCAGAGAAGGAGCTGCCATGAGCTTACAAGACGTACTCACGATGGAATACAGACTGAGCCAAGCGTGCATGGTAAGCAAGCAACTGAGCCCTTTGTCTCTTTCCAGCCATGGAGGGGTAGCAAGTTCATCAGAGACTAAGTGTTACATAGATTACATCAAGGGCTCACAATTTATAGGTTTTAATTTTCAGATTCTTCTTTGTGCATTTGTTAGGCTGTCACATTTTCCAGTTCCATGTCTTTATATGCAACTTGAAGGAGACTACATTAACAATGGTCAGATGGGAATGGTAGAGGGCTTTTGTTTAAAAAAAACTATGATAATGTTACAATATAGAAAGTTTTATATTCGGACCATAATTTTAGAACTCTGGTGTTCTTAAACAGATTTCCTATTTAAATTACTTAGTCCTCAGTTCTAATCAGCAGGATGGGAATAACTGTATATCACTGCCTTTCAGGAGTGCTGTGAGAAATTTATTAAAGAAAACAAGATATTTTAGTACTATTTGTAGTAAGGGCCAAGTACTTGGACAACATATGAGGAAGCAATCCTTTCAGTAGAACCGAGTTGCTACTTGAATTATTTGAATGAATTCCTCATAAAGCTTCCCATGTCATCCTTGTTATTAGTTTTGTCACATTTGAAAATAAGATTTTTACGCATCTGATTAAATGATTTGTGATAGTTAAAGTAAATGCTTTAAAAAAAAAAGTGAAAGTGTATCCAATTCTGATATGTTGTAGTGCTTGACAGTATCCTTGCCATATCTTTCCTGAAACTAGTATTGTTGCTCTATTGCTAGTGAAGCATCCTTAGAGATTTAAATGTCACATTTACCTTTATAAAAAAATAACTGGATATTTCCAGGATTTAATTTAACTGCAAAGTGTGCCAAGTATGCAGAATACATCACAGTTCCTGAAAACTGGCCCTTCTCTGAAGAATTTCTGATCCTATACACCTTAGCCCCCATCATGCAAAACTCTTTAGAAGAATCTTATTAGATGTAACGCAGAGAGAGGGCTTGCACTGTGTAGAAGTTGGCTGATCAACTACAGTTCAACAGACTGATTTTAAGAGTTGTGGCTGCATTTAAACAAGAGGATATAGAGCTCTTTAAGTGAAGGGAAAGTAGGACTAGATGAGAACAGTACAAGTGGGATTTAACTGAACCTTGAGAACTCGCATTTCAAGCGGAACTGAGAAAGGGAAAGATCGGATAAATAGAATCTGTCACGTTACAGCTTTTTTTTTTTTTTTAAATCTTTCAGAGGGGCCATGACTTCTATGAAGGGGTTCGAGCAAGTAAGTATGCACACCATAAACATTTCTCAAATTTAATAATATGCAAACTCACTGTTGTGTTGCTTCTCTGGAGGTTAAGAAAAGTGTACACAGCAACAGCCCAGAGAACACTTCCCAGCCTGCCACAGTTTTTGCTTACTGGAGTCCTGGATGGCCAAAATTCATTATTTGTTCCAAAGTGTAACAGCCATGTTGTTTCCTTTGTGTAATCTCAGTTTCCTAACATTATTTATCCACCTGGTAAAGCAGCACCATGAAAAGGTTTCACCAGTTCATTGGGAAAGTTCAAAATATATTTAATGCTGAAAGTAGTGAGTAGCTATGTGTATCATTTACATGTCCAGATTTAGTGTTGCCACATAGCTGGTTCAGCCAGCTATAAGATGGTTTAAGACTCGAAGTCAAGAACAACTATTTGCATAGAAAATTGTTAGAACAGAGACTACCTTCATCCACGTCCAAAATATCTCTGTATAGAGGTACGTTACTATTAAAAAACTATGTATGTGAGCTTAATGTTAAATAATTCAGCATTTTAAGGAATTGGTCAAGGTAGGTAGTGGTAAAAGTAGAGCAGTGGCTCAGCAAGTTCATCTAGGGGACAGACTTAGATTCTGTCCTTGATTCTACTGCTGATTCACTATGCAGTTTGTCAGACCCAATGTCACATCTGTTAGAAAATGTAGCAATTATTTATGTACTATCCAGCACAAGATGAAACAAAGCACAGGCATTTCCTTCTCCAAGGAGCTTACAGTACGAGACATTTGGATGAACAGTACTTTGGGGTTGAGGGAACCTGTCTTTTAATTCACACAGTTATATACTCGAGTATGTATTATCACCTCCTCATTTTTTATATCTGTCTTTTTATAAAGTAGTTTAAAATCCACTTGAGTAATGAATATTAATTTGAGTGTTCACTGTTAGTAACACTGTATTAAAGATAGCCTGGGGTGAGAGATGCAAAGTTTGTTTGTACAGCATGAAAAAAGTTTTTGATTTTAATTAATCAATCTTTAGCACTTATTAGCAGAGACTCCTTTGAAGAATTTACCACACATGTTGAGAAGTACGTGGTTTTCATTGTGTTGGTAATGGGGACAAGGATATCTTAAAAAGACTATTCCTAGGACATACTCTAAATCACCATATGAGCTGCTGAAGTGTAGTTATTCAGGAAGTGACAAACTCAAAGTCTGAGAGTCAGATGAACACCAAATCAAATTCTCACTTGTAGCGCACAAGGTCATTAAACCATCTGAGGATGCAGTAGAGGACAAAAGCAAATCAGTTGTCAGTATGGCCAGTAAGTTACGCAAACTGCTTGTAAAGAAAAAAAGCTGCAAGAACAGCAGTTGGGAAGCTTCTCTTTTACATAGGATGATACAGCAAAGGCTTAACTATATCAGGGGAAGAAAAAAGCCACAACAAACCACAAACACACACCAGAGATCCAGCCGCACTAAGGAGATTGCTAAGAATAATTGGTTTTGAAGTGCTTTTGCTCCCTGCTTACTGCATATATCTTGTTCTCAGATTTGTCATCTTAAAATTGTTTCACCTGTTTAAGAGTGGTACAGAATCTGATTTAAGATCATTTTTGTAGTTGGGGCTAATATCATAAAAAAATTATTATCCAACAGTGCGCTGAGCATACTTTTTAATAGAAAGTAAGATTATTAAGTACTTCACAGGACCAACTACAGTGAATAAAAATGAAAGTGATAAAAATGTTAACTTAAGTATTAGCTTTTTTTTTTTAATTGAAGTATTACATTCCAAGCATTTAAGAGCCAGCTGCTCACCCTGTCTACCACAAGAAGATCTACCACAGAGTAAAGTTAAGATATAATAATCAGATTTCAGTTTTTGAAGATCGTTTTTCAGCAGCAACGACCACAGGTCAGGTTTTAATAACAGCTTTTATCTGCTTCAAACCATGATTTTAATAGGCATGCTAGGAAAGTAGTTTGTTTAAAAGCTTTTTAAACCTGCTTTGACCTGAGGTCAAAGTTTCGTTTTTCTTTTAGCCAGTTTTAATTCAATGAGACTGAAAAATTAGTGGCAAACAGCCTTCCCCATTTATAATTCTTTATTATACTAAATTTATGATTTATGATGCTAAAGAAAAGCCAAAACCCTTAAAGCATAAAATACTCAGATCATATTTCATCATACATCATCAACATTTTCCCATATAATGGTAAATGTAGTCTTTGAAAACTTTAGGTATCCATTTTTCACCTTGATTTATAGAACAATACATAAAATAAAAAATGTATAGCTCCAGGTAATTTCCAAGAATTTTGGTTTTTAATTCTTACTGCATAAGAAAAGTGGTTACTTTTGGAGTCAGTGCTCAAACATACCCAGGTAGACTACAATCTCAGCAGCCTGAGGGGACAAAAATCTGTTAAATTAGCTTCCTGCCTATGTTTTTTGCACACTTCAAATGGAATTGTAAAGGCCTTCTGCATATGGCTGATCCTGCAAAGATCTGGTTTCTGTATGGCTTCTGCACCCTTTCCTGCAGCAGTAGCAGCTGGCAGATGTGAGCCTTACCCTGGACACACAAACCTCCCTGCAGTCAGTGAGTAGGCAGAGAGATTCCATTGCAACTAACAGAATTTCAGGTGCTTAGAAATATCAGTGTTTTGACTGTGCGGAATGAAACTAAGCAATAGAAAGTCACTGCTACTGAACAGAAGGATTTTGGATTTTTTTTGTCTTTTTCTAAAGCAAAACACAAGAACAAGCCCTTAACACGATGTCTATGTTCAGTTACTTTTATCTTAATGAACTTCCCTTAGCCTACCTTAGAAGTCTTCAGAATTTTTGTTCCATTCTTACAGTGATCAGTATCTCAAGCTGGAGAAACACAAAATATACAGAAGTTAATGCAGAAAGGGAATATTTTCATGATACTATTAGAAAACAAATATTTTAACTCATGTAAGATTAAATATTTAATTGGAGAGATCATTATGAGCATTCAGTTTATCCACCAGAATAAAATTGGCCACAGATCCAAACAGAAAGATTCACTTGATTACACAGTAGTGGTGCCATAGAGTGGAGAATTATCACCAATTACTACTGTATTTCAGAGTTGAAGCTGTAGTAGTATACACATGGACTTTTTCCTTTTCCCTCCTCTCTTAATTTAAAGCATCTCTGGTCAGTATTGGCTTTGTGGATAACAGTTAAGATTATTTTGGCCGGATCGTCAACTTCAAGTAAAGTTGAAGAAAATCATTAGATAAGTACTACTCTGATGGAATCAATATAGTTGGTTTGGGACAATTACGTATTTTGACCTAAACCAATCAATGGCTTCACATTACAACGTTTTAAATTAACTTGTAGAATCATAACTTTTCAGAAAGTTACCCAGTTGAATGACCTAGTAAAATCACTTTTTTACAGCACGTTTCTTTTAAAGAATTGTCTGCATAGGTTCTACTGTCTGTGGAATTGCAACTTCTATCTATATAACAGGTTTCTTTTAAAAATTAGTGTTTATTTGTATCCAAGGAGTCCTTAGTCCTTTATTTACAGGTAAATGGATGCAGGGCTCTAATTCTCCTTTACTTTTTGGACATCCAAGCTAAAGAGTTACAACACCTGGATGTCTTCAGCTACAGAAATATTAATCAGTGTAGCGGTCATTTGAATGGCATTTATTTTCTAGGCACTTTGCAAGTGTTGGTTATAGAGAAAAGAATTAAAAAGAAGTTTTCAAGTCACATTTTTTACCACAAACTGCCATAATGCCTGTCTTTTGATAAGACACAATCTTTAGGTAGGCATTCTTTCCACTGAACTTAAAATCTAACTCCTTTGCACATTTGTCATCCTGGATGGTTCTAGTTTAGTCACCAAGAATGAAGTCCGCTTAGAAAGATAGATAGTACAACTTACCAAAAAAATAGCTGTTATTCTTCAAAATAGCTAGTCTCCATGAGTGTCTTCTGTCCACACAAGCGTAGAACCATCCTACTCTGAACTCTTTGTCAGAAAACAAACAAACAAATTCTGTTCTCAGCAGAGGAACTTGAAAGGTGCTTTCTGCCTATCCTTGCTTAAATGCTGCAGGCTGTGTTGGTCAGGGGGTCTCCCAGGACGCAGCTGCATCTCCAAATCAGTTGCTGATACCACACATCTGAAGGGAATGTGTGTTGAGGAGGGATGTTGGGTAGTCAGTGAATCCTAGAGGGCCACAGCTACTATAGCTGTTCTTTTTTAAATTATAAAAATTTCACATTTTGCATAACACCTTTCTGGGCTTTCTTGGAGCCAGAAAGGTGCTTGGAAGGATGCTCTGGAATTCTATTCCTACTGGTCATTTTTACAAACAAATAAACTCTCTCCTGTCTTCCTATTGTTTGCTAGTGCAGCTGTTCTTGCTGACATGCCTTCGACATTCCTGTGATACAAGGAATGCTTTCTGAGAACTGATATTTTCCTGTTACACTTTTACATGCAATTCATTCACTGATGATTGTATCTTCAGTGGTGTATTTCCCAGGATACAGCGTAAGGTATACATACTAGGATTATACAGATCTTCACAGTTAAATCTACATAGGTCTGCAGGATCTGTCAGTATTTACAAATAAGTATTCTTGATTTTCCCACAAAGATACTCTGCTTTACTCTTTCCTCATTAGCTATTTCATTATTAGTTTATATGATGTGTTTAAATTAGCTTTAAGCTTTTAACACCTACTTTGAGTCGTCTCCTGTACTCTACAAAGAGATGTGAAAGCCCTTATCCAAAAGGAGCATCATGCATACTGTCCCCAATTTCATATGAAAAAGTAGAAGTCAGGCAAGAGGTCAGGTCTAACAGAAAGCACTAATTCCAGGTCTGTTCCTTCAAAGCCTGGGCTGCTTCTGAAACGATCCGCTGTCCCTTGTATCATCAGGCAACTCCCAGAAACGTCTCTGAATAGGTCACAACTAAAAATTTTTATTACAGTAGAAATATATATGTGTTACAAAAACTCTGTCTTCTCCAGAGCATATTGATTTTTCTCCCCCATGTATTCACTGTAGTTGTCTGTCTTGATACAATCTGAAATCATCTTAATTAGACAAAGTTTACAAGTAACTTTTGTGTTTTTATACTCCACCTGACAGTGCTGATTGACAAAGATCAATCCCCCAGATGGAAGCCAGCTGCTCTAGAAGAAGTCAGTGATGAATTTGTGGATGATTGTTTTAAGCCATTGGGAACCAACGATCTCAAGTTGTAAAGATAAGCCTATTGACATCTTATACATCAGCTTAATTCTATGATATAAAAATTAATAGTAGTGTGGTAAAGTTTTACAAGACTTTTTTAGCTAGCCTGAGATTCCTAAGTCTAATTTTTTGCATTCAGGAACATCTCTTTTGTTATGCTGCCACAATGGCAAAATAATCATATCTCTGGTTAATAAGGGGAAAAATTACTTCAAGGCAAATTGTTATTTTTACTGCTTTACACAATGATTAACATTTAATTTTTTGCATCGACTCTTAGTTTAGGAGGAAGCTTTGAGGGACAGCGTGTAGTTAAGGCATGACCTAATAAGCAAGCAGTCAGGAGACCTTTGTGTTCTTGGCTCTGTCACTGATCTGTTAGACTGGGACTGTGCATCAGATTCTTCTCTATACAATGAAAATAAAATATACTTAAAGCTTGAAAACAGTCAGAGCTACAAAGCAAAATGCAAAGACATGCTAAATCCGTGGTGTTAAGCAGTCTTTTAAATAAATGGTCGGACTGACACATTATTAGTCTGAGTGCAAGAAATTGTTCTATTGATTTAACATTTGGTCAGTATTCGCTGATCATGTGATGCAGACATCGTTTCAAATATCATAATATTGCTAGAGCCTAGAGCACACTTCTGTTTGCTTGTAAAACCAGGTTTTTTTAAATGCCATTAAGTTTGACTGAACTGCATAATTAGTTTTTCATGATTTCAAAAATTGCTAGTTTTTCCTGGTCTTACAGTGGTGAAGAAATAACTGTCTCAGACTTTCTTCTGAACACTAAGCAGCACCTTTCCTGTTGATGTTAGTGATTGTCTAACGATTTCAGTGGTAGAGGTCAGCCAGGCCCTACTACTAGAAGTGGCTGGAGTTTATCTGTACCAACTAGTCTGGGTTCCTGTTTGCTTGTGCCCATGAACATCCTCTCTGCTGGGTGGAAAATTTGTGAAAAGTAGGGGGAACACAGCAGTATGTATTGAAGATAACGAATAGGGGAAAACATGAAGTATCTGCTGCTACACGGATTGTATAGTTTTTTAACACAACGTGTCCTAAGAAATGTATTTGTTGGGATCAAAATTTAAATATACATCAAAAAAACCCTTGTTGTGTGTGCATTAAAGGTTGCTGGGTTCTGATACTAATAATACTTGAAGTTATATGACATAACCAGAGCTCCTTGATAAAAGTATAATCTTTTTTTTGGAGGGGGTAAAATTAATCTTTCTATTGTGTATGCAACACATAGCTACTCATCTTTCTTCAACATACGGACTGCATGCTTTTTTATGGTTAATCAAATTGTATCAGTAGCTCTTCCTACTTGTTTCTACAGTTACAGGCAGGTCACAAATACAAATTTTGGCTTCTCTGAAAATGAACGAATGAGACTAAAGGAAGAAAACTTTTGTTCAGATAACACATAGTCAGTAATCAGCACTGGGGAATGAAAAAGTCAGAGCTACAGCAGAACCATTATGGAGTTTTCAATACTGGGCAGTTTTTATTACTGCCAGTAACAGTCTATGCTGGCTTAAGGCTCCTTCTTCCTAGAAGCTGTTGCCTGGAAACAAAGTCCAGGAAATTCAGACATCAAGGTGAACTGCTAGAGTGACTTTCAAAGAATTGGTGGCGAGCAAAATGGAGAGCAAGATCAAGCAAAAATGGCACCTTGCTTTGTGACTAGAATCTTTAAGATAAAATTTTTAATTTCAGCTGCGAGTTAGTGTTACCACGTACATATTTGTTATGTGACAGTCCTTGAGTTTATTTTCAAAAGTAGTTGAGAGATTTCATTAATACCTTTAGGGCAATTCTGAAAATATGACTTCAATTTCTACCTCATACTGGTTCTGTACGAAATGTAAACCTCCCCCATTATTTTTAAATTTTTTAATATGTTTTAGATTCTTAAACAATGGTCATTTTTAATTTATTTTTTTAAAAATTGGTTCATTCCATTATTTTTGTACAAAAGGAGCAATCTTCACCGACTGTATTTAATAAAAAACACAGTAATCCCCAGGGACTAGGGATCATGCCTTCTCTGATTAAAAACGACTTACAATGTTTTAGCAAGAGTATACTTCTGAATCGATAACCTTTGACTTGCATGTTCAGTTGCTTCCAAAATTTAAGTGAATGGGAATTATCCCAAATTCATGGTAACAAGATCCTGTCCAATCTACACATTTTTATCAAATAAAAGCCATACAAGCAGATGGTAAGTTTAATTTTATTTGGTCCACAAGAAAATATTTTCCACAAAAAATATTGCAAAAATATATTGTAGTGTGTTTTATTTGGGAATACTGATGTGTCTTACTCCAGAAATGTCAGTGTTACAAAGTTGTGCTGCAGTTAATGCGTTTTGAACCGTTATTAGAATATCAAGTCAGTCATATCGTACCCACTCAGACTATACTTATGTTTCCTGGAGAAAATATAAAGCAAATGTATTTTTAACTCCTAAATAGAAGTAAATGGTTTTGCAGAGTATGCCAGTCCCATACTGGAGTGCCTTTACCACACAAAATCAAGTCAAACAATCAGTGGCAACTTAGCTGGAAAGCCACTATAAGTGGCTTTCTAAGACTATAGCACAGCTTAGAGCAATCTAATGATAAGTAAACAGATGTAATTTTATTTGGGGGAAGAAGTCTTTATTTTTATTATTATTATGTATTAGTATTGTGCCTATTCAAATACAGCAGAACTCTGGCAAGAGATCTCCTTCAATCTCTCACCAGATTGTAGCATTGAACAGATTTTATTATTTTTTATTATTAAGGGTAAGTGCATTATTTATTTAGGACAGCTTCTTGTAAAAGAGATTATTTTCCTGGTGAGAAGCTGTCTCCCTGTTTGCATGCTTGTTTGCTTTCCATTTGCTGCGTGCTTTCCCTGAAGTGCCGAAGTCATAGAAAGCATCATAAACCAGCTGGAATTGCACTTCAGGCCATATTGAAGCTGCTGTAATCTTCAGGCATTAATGAGGGAAGACAAGCCTTGTGGTTGCAGGTAAGGGACGGGTTGGACGTAATAAGCAGCAGGTGATTCAGTCCCCATCGCATTACGGGTGGCTCTGCAAGCAGTGCAGCCGTCCCATGGCAAGTACCCCAAATGGAAGCTCACTGTGATGCATGTTTAATTATACCTAGGTAACTTTCTCCTTTGAGGAAATTTTGAGTATTTATCAGTACGAATGCTATGATGTAACTTTAGACTATTTTCTATTATTTTATAATTCTGCCTGCTGTTGGACCATGCAGTGGCAGCCTGCCAATGGAGAAGCTGCTTTCAAAACTGCATCTGATCCTGACTCCAGCAGAGCATCAGATGCTAAGGCTACATCCAAAGAGAGGATCTGAGACGTTACAACACCTAACTCCCCATGGCAGCCACCAAGGTATTTGTACAAGAGTCAAGACAGATACATCTAAATGCACTCTTCAAGTGAGCGCAGTTATCTGACAAGTAATGTCTATGGTGTTTGGGCTTTTTTTTTTTGTTTGTTTGTTTAAGTATTGTCTTTGGCAGTGTTAACATTCTTGAGCCAAGACTAATGTTACAGAAAGGTTGGCCTTTTTTTTTTTTTTTTATCCCTAATAAAGCTTTATTTTAGCTACACTAAGAATAGGAATCTTTTTTAATACTATGGTTAAGCAATATCCAATTAATACATACTGATCAGATCAGTGTTTTGGTTTTGCTTTTTAATTCACCTTAGTGCATGGCATGGGTTTTGTTTAGATAGAGCAAGTGTGGGGTATGATCTAATGTTTTACATGCTTTAGAGCTTCAAGGAACATCACTGTTAGCAGTAGAATTCAAGTGGGCCATAATACTTTATAGTCCCACTTCACATATGGCTTCAAAGAAGACTACATTACTTCAAAGAAGACAACATTACAACATAAGCAGATTTTGATCCTTTTTTCAGCAAAAGCCTGAGAACAGTCTTAATAGCAGGGTTTAGTCTGGTCACTGTCAATTAATGGCAGTCTTGTGCTGTGTTACAAAGAAGCATTTTTCACTGTTTACTCTTGATAAAACCACCTCCCCAGATAGGTGAATTTCAAATAACTTGTTTGTGTCACAAAGTTAGCAAAACAGCTCAATTCATAGACTGTCTTATGTCGAAAAATAAGCTAAAAATAATGATTTACATGGTTCTCTTTCTGCTTGCTTCCCATTGCTTGAAAAAGCATGTTTTGTATCATTTACTAGAACTACGTGTACCTTTTAAAAATAGTACGAGTTTTTGCCAGTATGGAAAGCATTTTTCTATAAAACGAAAACATAAAATGGGAAGCACTTTGATCTAGGAAAAAACACCCCTATGTCTTTTAAACTGGCTATTACAGAAAAAGGAACAAACAGGTGCTAAAAATGCAAGCTTTTACAAGGCATTCACTTTGTATAAAACGTCAGCTAAATTGTAGCTTTAAGATGACTATGATTAGTTCATCCCTTTCTTGATAAATGGTAGTTATGAGTACAGTCAGTCAGGCTGCAAGTCCTGGAGAAGCAGGGCGCAGTGTGTGGATGCAAGATAGGTAAAATTGGTAAAGAATGTAGCCCTTTAGCTTTGGGCCTAAGGCTTATTCACTAATTCAGTGCACTGCTCAGGCTTTAGGTTTCTGTAGCTTGTATTTGCATCGCCATACAGAGTTTTACCAGTGGGTAAGCGATGAGTCTACAGAAGCTGAAGGAAGGCATACAGTCCCAAGGGTGTTACTTTAGAGTGAAATTTTAGTGCAATGCAGCTATAGTTCCCATGAAACAGTCCTAAAACATTGTTACGCTTTTGAAGGTTCATTTCACTAGTTAGCATCAGTAGTTTTTGCACACCTATCGGGGTTACAGTAAAAAAAACCAACCAGAACAACCTCCCCCAAAACCAGCACAGAAAAAAAACCCAAACCAACCAAAACCCCAAACCAAAAAAAACCAAACAGCTTTGGTCTGAACACAGTGGTCAGATGTCATTGAACTATCTACTGCAGCATTTTAGAGAATAGCCATCATGCATTTATGGAAGCCAGAGCATCTATTAATTATATTGCCCTGTTTATCAATACTGTAATGTTTCTCACTGGTTCACTTAAGAATGGAAGTTGAATAGTATCACAACCCTTATGGTTCCCTGAATACTGCTTGGTTTTATAAAATGCTTCTCCTCGCCTTCATTATTTTGTCGTTTAGAGATTTAGTCAGGTCAAAGGATCAAAGTAAAATTTATGACAGCATTTATCTTTGCTACATGCAGACCTTGTTTTCACTTTAGCAAAACACAGACAGATTGACCAACCACAGAGAATTCTTCTCTTTTCACCTACAAACAGGCCACTGATTTTTTATGCGCCGTACAGAAAAATAATCCAGGCTTTGTTGTTAAGCATCTTTGGGGCCTCTGTGGCAGTGCTTGTACAGTTGCAGGGCAGCCACATTCTTCTCATCCTCTTTTTTTAACACTAATTTCGGATCACATTCAACACAAACAAAGACAGAATATACTCAACATACGGCTGATAACAAATGACACTTGATTAATAGATTCTACCGTAATCCAATTCGTTTCTTAGCAATATAGATTAAAAGGCAAATTTTTTCAGCCTCTCCTTGCAAACACATTCATGTAGTGGCATTATGCTCAAATCACGGCTGATTTTACTTTGTTTGCACTAGTACCAAACACAAACTGCTTAACAGACAGTCCTTGCCAGTCAGGGCTCAGGGCACATCACTTTCAATAAAAGGGATGTCACTGTATTTGCTTTCAGTCACTGCCCACTGTTTCACCGCCTGATCAAGAATCTCGCGGGAGAGACGGTGTGCATAGTCTAGGACTATAGTGCTTGATGGACTTTTCTCATCCACCTTCACCGCTATCAGTGACGATTTCTCCCCAGTGCCTCCTTCATTACCTTCCCTGATCCTTTCATCCTGGATAGCATTTGAACCTTGAAAGGCATCCTTGGATTTGATGCATCCCATGGTACATCGGAAAATGCAGCTGCAAAATTCAGTTCAACAGCATGTTTTGATAACCTGGAAATGGTTTCCTTGTTCGATGCACAGTGTTGCTGCTTCTTGCCAGCGGTTCCAGTTTTTTTCAAAGAACAGAACGTCTCCTTTTGTGCTTCTTTACTTCTGAAGAAATCTGTCAAAATAGTGTTTCATATAAACGCAAGAAATAGTTCACCATTCTCTGTGAGCTCAAAGTAAAGCTAAATTCACTACAGATGCTTGTGGAAGCAACTTGAATAAATCTCCACATGGCGTGCGTAAAATGTTTTTATCAGTAACATCCATCTACTACAAGTAGGCAAAGCTTGACCTGAATTCAAGCTGCCTTTGAATGCAATTCCCAGTACGTGATGTAAGCCATCTAGGAACTTAAAGGTCTTAGGAAAAAAAAAAAAAAAAAAAAAATCTGTTTCTTCCAAACTGACAACGCAGTGCTCTTTTTCCTGAATCTGTAAACAAAGGCTGTTTAACTCCAGTGACTGCTGCTGCTGAAGAAAATAAAAACAAAACCCAAAAGCACCCCACAGAAGCACCACACAACCACCACCTAACAAGAGCCTTGTGTCATGGCTGTTGTACACCCTTTGGGCAGGAGTGACACTAATTCTCGGTGTCATTCTGCTGTTGCTCCAGGAGGCTCGAGCATGCAGTCACGAGAAGGTATTCACGAGAAGGAAGAGCTGCTTTTCGTTTTTTCCCTTGAGAGGTTAGGGAAAGCAGCCGCAGATTGCTGTGTTCAAGGCAGTTCTGACAGAGCCAGAGCACCGTTCTTACTAAAGCAGGACAACTCTACCTCTGGAAAAGGGAGAGTGACAAACAGAGCACCCGCTGGGTCCTTTTGTCAAACTCCTTACGAATCAGAATTGGTCGGCCCCAAAGTCCGGTATATGTTTTTTTGTTTATTAGCCTATAAAGCTGTTTCTCAGGCTACTTTCTTTATACAGGCAAAGCAGAATCTCATGGTATGGCTGACTTTGCTTGGCATGAGCTTACCCACTTACCAGAGTTAATAGACTGCCAGCCAAAATAAAGACTGTGCTGCACAGAAACCCAACTGTTCCCTACAGCTTCACCCGATGACGTTGTACTAAGGTCAGCCAAAGTTAAAAGATTTTTTTGTAAATAGCCTTTGAAAACGCAATCATGGCAAAGATGTTAAGCCTTATTTATTTGCTTTATATGCTGGGGGAAATAGGGGCTCCAATCCAGTAACCTGATCACAGGCAAATAATTGCAGAGGAAATCAATCCCATTTGCAGGCATATGGCGCTTCACAGGTAGGACGGGACTCCCCCAGTCTAGCAGGTGACTCATGAGAACCAGGTTCACGGTGACAAGCTTCTCTCCTCTTTCTGCTAGTTCATAAAAACACCACTACCTGTTTAGGAAACAGTTTGTCGGACTGACGAGCCAGCACTCAGAAGTGGTGGTTGCTGTTCCAAGATAAAAAGTCAGATAAAAAGGGCTTCTGAAACCAGGAAGTACGTACAAATGCTCTCATACCTTTAGCTTTGTATCAGAACACATCAGCATTTTAGAGAAATGTTTGTAAATCACTTTAATAACATTAAGTTTCTTTTGTGCGTAATGACACGCTGCAGCATGTGCCACTGTATTTTAGAGTAGGCAATACAGTTAACAAGCCTGTAACATAAATCCTGCTGCTAGCATTTGTAGCTTTACCCAACACAAAGGACAGCTAAACCATCAGTGAGATTGTTGTTGTAATAACTTATTATTAAATGAGTAAAAGGCAGGATTCCCTCCACTGCACAAGAAGCCACATTTATCCTTATGGAGGTTTATAAAAAACCCATGAGCTTAATACGCATGTCTATCAACCGCATACATTGATGAAACTTAAAACGCTTATAGAACATGCTTACAGACCACAGGCCACGGAGATGTCTGAAAGCAATTCAGACATCTGAATAATTCACAACTTTCTAATAGTAATATCTTGTGCATGTCTCATTTCAATGTTTACCATTAATAAAACATTAATAAGACCAATTTCCACTTGCTCTTCTGCACAAATGTGTAGCTTGAAGTACCTAATATGGCAAAGAATCACTAATAGCATCTATGACCCAGCACTGCTGATACCCGAAAGCTGCAACAGTCTTTATCCAGCCAAGGTAATACACGAGCTTAACTGGGAGGTACAGAGGTATGCTGTCTAATCTCTTCTCACTACCCTACCGGTAACAATTAGAAGTTTTAGATTAGATATCGTGTCCTCCTTAGGCTTAGCCAGAACTGTAAATATTGTAGATTTAAACCTCAGATTCCCCAACCATACAAATGCTCTATGCCACAGCTGATATAACAATGTACTTTATCAGAGTTTCATCCCTTACACTTTACTTAATGACTATTCAGATTTGGATTTTTTATCGAAGTTTGGAGCCATATTCTTTCATATGTTATCCTTTTTTTCCCCCGCTTTTTAAAGGAGGCCTGTTAAATGGTAGCCAGCTTTAGTTAGTATTTTATCATTGTTTTAAGATGTTTCCATCCTAAGACTGGAGATTTCCTTTCCTCTTCTGTTAGGGGACACCAGCAGATGAGTTAGTGTCTAGCAGAAAGAAGGAGGGAATGTGAGCAGCGGGAGGACAAATATCTCCTAAAGCAGGTAGGGAGAAATTCCCTAAGTCAGCATCCTCCTCTGCAGGATTTACCTCTACTTTACTACCCACCTTCTTATCTCTGCCTTTTCATTGGGGCTAAATCAAATGTTTGTGTGACTGTGCTACACAGAGGAAGGTGTGGGCTATAAAACTTCGGGATAGGAAGGCATGCAAGACAACTAAATTGTTCCAAACTGATTACAAGTTGAGCTTAAAAGCAAAGTTATTGACCCTAGTTTAAATTCTTGACTGTTGCTCATTTCCTTATTTACAGAGCGCAGTACTTTCCAAGTCACTGCAGTAAGTTTTATAGTTTGCCCGCTCTACTGGAGTTAATAATTGTTGGCACATAAATGATCACAAATGAAGCTGCCCTCAATCTTCTGACTGCTTGCTTGTTTTTCTGACAACCATTGCTTCCACATACACGGCCAAGTGCTGTTTAAATCCTCTCCACCTAACTCATGTCCAGAGTGTTAAGTTCTGACAGGGATTTTAACATCTCTAGCTTTCCTCACAACGTTCACACTCTCAGAGGGGAGAGTTAAGAAAAAAGCGTCTCATTTTACTCCCAGCACGATGTTTCGTTCAGTAACTGCACAAGGCAAAACTGTCTGATAGGAGTCTGTTTCTTTCAGTGCCCAAGCTCTGATCCGTTGCCAGTCGTGTCTCGGAAACCACTGCACAGATAGATGGTTCGAGGCTCAGGCCAAAACCTCTGCAGATGCAGTTCCTCGCGTGACAAGCTGCTGTGCTTAGCTGGAGGCAGAGGTTAGGGAGCTGCAATCTGCTGTCTTACACTATCAACCAGGAGTTAAAGCAGCAGCGTCACAAACCACCTCTGCTTAAAGACTGATTTTACAGTAAGTGAAATGCTGACTTAATTCATCGGAAAAATCCAGGTTCCTAGTTGGGCTCTATTTCAGCGTAATCAATATTCTTTTAAATACCTCATTTAACTTCAATACTATAAACACTGTGGTATGTTAAGAAGAGTCCTGAAAACAATCGATTCCCTTCCACATCCCTGGAATTGAAAGTTCCTGAGGACAAGTTTGGGTGTTCTTTCACCTATTATATTATTTACTGCACGTATGCCCTGTGGCAATACAAGGGGAGAGAAAATACTCTGGGAGTCATACCACACAGCTGAACTCACCTTGCATGAGGGGGCTAAGGAGCCTCTTTGCCAGCCTGGCTAAGCGTTTCCTGCCAAGGTAAGTTCATTTCTAACCACTGAAGGAAACAAAACAATGGTAATTCACTATTACACAATATAAAATTCAGGAAAAAAGCATTAATAGCATAACTACAGCTTTATTTAGATAAATAAGACTTTTTAAGGTATTAAAATCATCAATGAGAAATAATTACGAAAGGATAAATATGAGCTATCCAAAAGTAAGAGTTTTGCCTGCCTCTCTGGAATACATTTTCATATGAAGACCAGCATAACAGCAAGAGTTTTACTGTTACGCAATATCTCTAGCTATCACAGGCAAGTAAGTTCCTGCTACCATTTAAACGGTTTTCATCCATAAAACCTTTGAAAAAAATCTCCTTGAAGTTCAATGCTATACTGCAAGGAATCACTTTCCATCACAGCAGTCACTGGATTAAAAATAAGTCATACTTTTCAAAATCGCTTAGTGCAGCTTTGCCCAATTGAACACAGCAAGTAACTTCTGCTGTGACGGAGCCAGGCTCCTCACTTTCCAAACTTTTAGGTTCAAATATGACTCTTTGTAACCCTCCTCCAGCCAGGGAGGCTTCTAGTTTTTTTCCTCGGTACCCACAAGAGAAGCACAGTATGCTACTTACCAAAAAACACATCTGCTTTTAACAAGTTGTCCCACTTGTCCCCAGTACAGCACAGACAGCTTCAGGGCTGGCACTCTGCAAAGGGAGCCAACAAATAAAACTTAGCACTTGTGAAGATATCAAAGTTGCCTGTTACCACAAAGTTAGATGAATCTGTAGTGCTGGCCTTGCAGAAGTCTGCTCGCCTGTTCACCCACAGTATTTGACTTTGACAAAGGCAAAAGGATGATACAGCACTTAATAAATTAGATTGAATGGCAGGCTGCAACAATTTACGTACAGCACCTAATCCCGGGTGTACAGCGAGGCCACTGCTCGGGCAAGTGGCTTCTGCACCACATGCAGGATGCCAACCTCCTTCCACAGCAAGTCCAGCTAAGGACAATTTCAGCAAGGATCCAGGAAGGGCAATACGCCAGCATGTGGAGCACCCCATCCTTTCCCTAAGCTTGAAAGTTCTCTCCTGTTTTCCCTTCTCCCTCTCAGGGCTTCTGCCGAGACCTAGACCTTTATCATTCAAGTAAATCGGGAGAATAGTCAGATAATCACAGTGCTCTGATGATTATCATGGAAACAATAAACATTACTCTCTGTGACAAAGATATGCAAACTCAAGACAGGTGACGCAGCTGATGTACCCGAAGAGGTAAACCAAACAGCATTTAGGCATCCAGACCCCTGAACCGCACCTAATCGCGTTAAATATTTACATCCTCCATGTAATAATGGAGAGAAACAGAAACCCAGAACACCCGACGTCTGCCTTTCCTCTCCCTAACAAGGTGGGATGTTATTCAGGAGGATACACGGTGTTGCGCCTTTGGGAGTTCTGCCGTTTTGAGCAGAGCAGCGGCACATAAATGGTGAAGGGATGCACCGTTTACTCCATGCACAGCATCACCTCCTTCGCTGCAGGACTCGGGGGCTCCCCGTGCAGGGCAGGCAGGGGCTCTCAAAGCAGTCCAATCCACCAGTTTTAAATTTCTGCCTCACCTTAACATCCATTTTTCTACACATCCTACAGAGGAGACGCACCGTAGTAACATTTATTATAAAGACTCCTTCTAATCATAGGGAAAGGAAGTTTTAAAAAGCTAAAGTTATTTTAAGACAAGCACGATTCCCAAGATCCAGCTACTTCAGGCAATCACTGAAATGCCTAAATACTCCAAAACAACTTGAGCAACAAAGAGCAAACCGGAGCCCTCATTCCTCGCAGGGCCATCCTCTCCCTCATGTGTCGCTCCCTGCCAACAAGAGATAAGAGCTACAGATTGGAAAGCGCTGGATGCAGGAACCGCAAACAACTGCTGCGCAGGATTAGCCTGTAAGTGAAAGTCTCCTGCTTATCTGTCTCAGGGTACAGGCTGGAATTTCAAAGGCTTGGGGTTTCACCCCCCCCATGGCCAGAACCGATAAAATTTTTGCAGGCTTCTAAGCCAGTTTGTAAGTGAACGGGGAAACAACACACCCGCTTTTCAGCATCAGACATGACCTCTAGCTTACTTTAACAGGCTTTTCAGTAAGAGGACAGTTGATGCGGCAAGCAAAGGTGAAGTACAGCAAGGAACCTTTAGGTGAAAATACCAATAGTTCAGAAAACAGCAGGGCCAGTAGGTACAGTCCTCCGCAGCCACAAGGTTAGTTTTCATCCAGGAAAAAAAGCCTTGTTAAAAGCAAAGAGCACCATGTGCTTGGTAGCTGTCTAATTTCATGAAAGTAAAACTGTACCCAGCAAGCCTGTCCTGAAATCCTCCCTCCAGTACAGCGGTTTATTTACCAGCACTGCATGCAGCTCAGAGAGCAGCCTGAGGGGAAGAGGATGCTGAAAACTTCTTACAGTTCTGCTCTTGTTTTTAACTTAGCTGCTTGTCCATGCAACTGTACGTACTGCTATTTTCTCCAAATTTAGACAGAAATACATACAACATACTAATTCTGCTTGATTTTTCAATGTCTCGGAATACAAGTAAGCAGATATTTATCAGTACAGACTCTGCCAGACCGTGAAGAAGGGAGAACGCTAACTTAACCTACCCTCATGCAAACAAGAGTGGGACGTCTACTGTTTATGAAAGCCTATCTTCTGGATGAGTAAGAGTGGACCAATGGATTTCCTTAGGAAGCGAGGCCTCCGAACAAGGTTGTAGAAGAAAGGGCATGAAGAATATGCAGAGCTCCTCAGAAACCCCGTCTGCAGGAAGTTTAGCCAAGATTTAAGGAACTCAACTGCAGAAGTTAGAGGAATGCCTTGGGTCAAAGGAAAGAAAAGCCAATGATCACAGAGGAGATTTGAAACTCTCCGAGAACCCAAATACAAAATAATGCTCAAAACTGGTGAGTGAACAGAAACAAAATACAAGAAATGGATATAAAGGTTTTAACGCAGACGTACAGCTGTTTCCTTGCCCTGCGTAACACAGAAAGATAGGAGTTCAACACGTCTTTCAGCAAAGCCCACAGTTCCTGCAATTACCAGCCCCCCCATATGTATTAGCTGCAAATCTATAGCCTGAAGAGGAACCCCCCCAACATTTTCCCCACAGCAGGGGAAATGCAAGGCGTACCACCACAAGGTGTCAGAGACACTGGCCCAGTCTCACACCGAGGTGAGACTGCTCTAAAGCATGGCACTGGGTCCAAACAAAGCAGCCCGTCGGTCTATTACAATGCTGTGACACTGTTTTGAACGAACTAGAGGAGAAACTGCTATTTCCCCACACGTATCACAAAACTTCCATCCCAACAAGTCAATCGTGGAGTCACAGCCTACCTACTAACAGCCCACCTTCAGGAACACGTTAAAACATCAAGCTACTTGTACTCGTGCTACAGCTTAGGATCTAGCCTTGTTTATGAAGGTGTATCGCTCTCCTCCGCAGGTGCCAGCCAAAGACAGACCGCTGCAGATGACGAACGGGGATGCGCAGATCTTTAGAAGGGAGAAAGCCCCTCCTGCTGTTACCACTGGCTGCTGCCCAGCCTGGGGATCCTGCCAGCGAGGACTGATGAGCAGCAGGAGGTAAAACAGTGGATCAGTATCTCAGTCTGACAGGGTTGCGTTTTATTGTAGTGTCTGTCACAAGATTCAACTACGAACATATGGAGCTGCAGATCATAAGGTATGAGCGAGGTACGATGGTTTGCCTTGTGACGCCCTTAGGAAGGCAAAGGCCCCACCAGATTAACACAAATAGAAGTGAGAAGGAAGGAGATGACCAGGATCTGCCCAAGATCAACCAGAGAAGAGTACAAGAAAAGCAGCACACAACCCTATTCTGTTCTTTAATCTCCCTATACAGAAGCCAATTGTAAAACTGGGATTCAGAATTAGGAACGTGACAGAAGACTCATTTTTCCATGTCTCGCATAGGAACGCGTAGGAAAACACAGCCCCACGTTTTAAAATCACAACTACGTTACTAGCGATCGGCAGAAATCAGCCAAGGAGGAAGAGAACAAAGCGAGGAGTTAAGGACCAGATGCTCCAGCTGTACGAAAGCTGCCCAGAACTGCAGTACAGAACTACGTCAGCCTGTCTCACGGCTCCCCCCCCGTATTTGTTTTTTCGAATTTCCTCACTCCCCAC
>NW_009607474.1:0-427 GCF_000690535.1 Cariama cristata | reverse complement strand
GTGGCACTGCCGGCTCCGCCCCCCAGACCCTGCCCACCGAACCACCCTGGCCCCGGAGACCGGAGCGTCGCGAGGCTCTACCCAACCCCTCGTACAACTTGTACGCGCCAAAGTGATTTTAAAGATAAATTTTCTCAGCAGAACATAACGTTCAGAACAAAACTAATTTGTACGTACTTGAAGGTTAAAAATGCCACTTTGTTAAGACTGTAGTCTAAATCCCTGTATTTTTCCTTTGCCTTCTTTTTTTTTTAATTACTATATTTAGAAACCTAATTTAGACTCCTATTTCTTGAATTATGAGAAAGTGTAAGACGTTTCTAAACATTGTACAATTTTTGCTGTGGCTGATCTTACACAACTAAACCTGTATTTCACAACGCGTTAGATCAAGGTAACTTGCCCTGTACAGGTTTGTGCCGGAGCC
>NW_009607473.1:2665-9674 GCF_000690535.1 Cariama cristata | reverse complement strand
GAGGGGATAACACGCAATGGCAAAACCTCCCAGCGCACCGGCTTAATGATGCCAATCTAAACTTCCCTTAAAATTAACTACTTGGGGTTCGCCTGACGAGTTTGGGCTCAGCTATGGCATCCTGCCTGCGGACACAGAGCAGACAGGCAAGCTGGCTTCCCGCCATCAGGGCACGGAAGGGGGAAAAGGCCCTTTTTGCTGCCAAAATGGGGGCGTTTGGCTCAGCTGCACGGCAAAAGCCATTGCGCAGGTAAGGAGGGGTCCCGCTCCCAGCCAGGAACCATGTGCATTCAAGGAGAGAGAGAGGAGGTACAGGATCCCACACAAAACAAGCCAAAAAAACCCAAAAAACACCCCCACCTCCAAAGGATGATAATAATAATTAATGCCTAAAAACAAGGAGCACTGTAGGCTGGCCCCTGAGCATTTGGCCAAAATGCCAAGAAGGTTAGAAAAAAAAAAAAACACCACCAGAGGAGTCTACTGGCACATAAAGCTCAGCAGACGAGGGGAACAGAAGCCCATGCCTGACAGCTTTGCCCAAAATCTTCAATTTTCCACCACTGGAAGTCCCAGAACGTTGCAGAACTGGAAGACAGGCAACCTCCTGGTGGAGGGAAACCACACTACATCCTTGGGATGGCCCAGGAGCCAGCAAGGAAGGAAGAAACCTTCCCCATGGGTGTGTAATTCTGCACCTGAGGTTGCATGGCCTGATCCAGCATGGCACTTGTCCTCTGACCACTTTCTCCCATCCCTGAATCCAGCCTAGGGCTATGAGGATAGCTATGCAAACAGTAGTGCCTCTCCTCTAGGAGAGGGTAACTCACTTCTAATCGTTCCCAAAAGAGAAAGCGCTCTCTCTAGGTCCAACATGCAGAGCCTGCTTTGGGCGTGGGAGTTGTGAGCATCTCCTGGTACCTGTTCATCACATGATCACCAGTAGCCACGCATGTCCTTCACCATAAAAATACTCCTGTTTCATCTCTGTCCTTCATTCCGGCAGAGTTTAAAATGCTGGTACCCTGAATGAAGCCCCTTGATGGAAGAGGAAAAAGATGGTGGGATTTTGCAAAGCGGGAGAAGGACCCTTAAAACAGAAAATGGGAAACACCACAGGAGAAATGAAAGGAAACAGACAGTGGAATAAATGGGGTTCCTCAAACGAGGTCTTGCTGGAGGAGGAACAGGGCCCAGCGTGGGGAAGGAGGAGCGGGGACAACATGGAGGTGAAGGAATGGGGCTGGAAGGAGGCAAGCAGCACCTGTTCAGCCAGCTCCTGAAGCCAGGCAGTTATTACAGTGCAATCAGCTATCAGCTGAACTAATCCGCAGTGTAATTCCAGTTAAAACCCCTGGTATTACATTTGGGATTAACTCAGCTAAATAATACCAGGGTCACTTTTTAGCATCTCTCATTTCATGCCTTTCCTTAGATTGGGATTGTCCAGCTGCAGATCAAGTTCCTGCCACAAAAACAATATAGCATGATTGGAAGAACAAGCAAACAAGCCCAAACACATTATTCATCGGAAAAGCACATCCTGGTACAAGGAACCCTCTCGCAACCGTTGCCTAGCCAGGACACAGGCTATGCCTTGTTCCCTGGATGACATCAGGAGAAGGACACGTTCAAAGTCTGTGGGTGCACAGCAAAATGGCATGACCCGCTCATCTTTCCCTCAGTCATGGCAGCATCCAAGCATTATCCAAGGCTGCTTAGTCTGTTCAGCTGCTGCTTGGAAGTGACTGTGCCATGCCTAAACCAGAGCAGCCAGAGTCAGCAACTCATTTTTTATTTGCACACAGATTTGAGTAAATTTGTTAATGTGAGAGCTTCAGAACTGATCCAATCAACGTTGACCTGGCAGGAAAAGTCTGTAAAATCTCAGGGAAAATACAGGTGATTACAGATTAACCATAGTTGTCATTGTATTTGTGGCTCTGCTCTACAGGAGCACAGAAGAGCCTGTTATTATCTCTGATGAGTTAATCGTGTATCTTAATTTCTCTAAGTATTATTTTTAGGTGGGTTTTTTTTTGTTTAGTTGGATAAAAACATTTAATTCCCTCCTCCTTCTGCAGGATGAATTTTAAATTCACATCTTTACACCCTTACCATGTTACCTTTCATTTGTGTATCTTCAATAAAGAAAAAGGGTTGAAAACATCCTGACAGACCAAAGCAAGTGGGGAAATACATTTACTGAAGGAAGGGGAGCAGCAAGAATGGGTCCGTATAAAAGAGAAGGCAGAAAGAGGGGCTTCTGTAACCACAGACCACTATAAAACATTCTGTCCTGATAGACTAGTTCCAGTGAGGACATTTTATAAGGAAAAAACAGTTCTCCTGTTAAAAATGAAGAGTAGAAAGGTCTATGGAAAGACAGAAAACTTGTGTTACTACGTAACAGAAAAAAATAGCACCGAGAGGATGTAACACCTCCATGTTTCCCCTAGATATCTATCAGAGACACAGAAACCAAGCCAACATTATCTCCATTTGTTGCATCATTCTTCATTTCTTACTTCATCAAAGTTACCTCCCTTCTAGGAATTAAATTGACTGCTCATAACCTGCCTAAGAATTTGAGCAAATAAGAAACGTTTTGTGTATAGAAGATCAAGGATTTTTCTCCCCTATTTTCCCAAGCACAATGCAGAAAATGGTATGAACATCTTTAACATTAACCTCTAATAATTAAATATGTATGGCTATTCCCTCAAGTTTTAATTTGTGTGCGCTTTTCAAGGAAGTAATTGATGAAACAGAATCAGAAAACAAGCAAAAAAGAAAAAAATCTAGTTGTTTACCTGAAGAAACATGCAAATTAGTGACACTCAATTAATTTTCATTAAAGAACTTCTTGGGCTATTTAACAAGCTGTAAGAGCTTCAGCCTAATGCAGCTGGGCAAAGCAGCAATGCCACAGCAAAGCAGGCAGGGGGTCAAAATCTCTCCAGATGGAAAAAAAGAGCCCTTGAGCAGCCTCCAAGCTTGGTAAAAAGCAGCTTCAGGAATGATTTGGCAACTTTGGGGCACTATTACGTATGTTAAGGCATTACAGGGAATATTTTTATTTGCAGGTATTCTCACTCTGCTTACAGGATCGGAGACTTTTGTTGCTCTCCTCACTGGGAGGGACAGAAGAAAGTTGTGCCCCAGGTATCTGCCCTTGTGCACACAGAACAGGGATTATTCAGCACTCCCTTGGAAAGTCTGTATTGCCCTGACACTCCGATCTCAAAGAAGCAATAAATCTCTAGACAAAAAGCTCTCTTAAGAGCCCATTGTGCAACCTACTCTGACACTAACAGGACCCACAGAGAGCAAAATCTATATATAACTGCACCAAACAGGCCCAGTGAGCAGCTGCTTGTGAGGCATTTGCTACAGCCATCTTCCCGCTTCAAAATCCACTGCAGCACCTTCTTAATCAAAATTCCTATCCCAGCATAACCCAAGAAATTACCCCAAAGTGCCAAGACTCACGTGAACGGTTGTGAGCCAGGCATGACCACCGGTTTCTTCAATACCCACCTCGACATGCCTGGTGTAAAAAGTTCACCAACAATGAAATGTCACTTGCAGCCCCCTGCCTACCTGGAAGGTGGTAGAGGTGAAAATTAAAACAGGCCACAACTCTTTTGCTCATAGGACAGTATCAATTTCAGAAGTACTGCAGCCTTTGGGCAAGTGTCATGAAAGGAGACGGGTGTCCCTTGCAGTGTTCTCCCACATGAAAGATATAAACGGGGAGGTCACCGTCCCCGATTTTGCACAACTATGTTCTCTTAAATCCTCGCGTGAATTCCCTTACCTTGCTGACATGTAGCTGGAAAAGCATTGCCCAAATTAACATCACAGCCTAAGGAGAAGGAGCCCAAAGATCAGCTGCAGTGTTACTAGTGACACCATTCCCTCCGCAGCTCCTGCCTGCTCTGCATCCTATGTTATGCAAAGCAGGAGCAAAGGGTGGAGGAAGTAGGAAGGATGGCCAAGCTTGAACTTGGGTGCCATGGAAGCCAAGCTCTCCCACATGCCAGGGCTATGCCAGCCAGACGAGCGATCCTCCCTGCAAACTACTCCACTACTAGACTGTCTCTGCTCTGGTTTATTTGCTTTCCTAGCATTGGGGAACCTGCAGATGAAGGCTTCAGCTTCAGTGCCTTGCTTAGTTTTTCAAGTGATGGAGACAAAGTTGTCATCTTCAGTATCGTTTCTTCTCAGCTTCTTCAGCTTTGTTCAGATCCCGTTTTCCTATGTGATCAGTGAAGTGCCTGCGCTTCCACGCTCCCTCAATCCACAGCCACTGTGGCATTACTCTGCGAGTTCACTCACCACCTGCAAGCAGTGAGGAAGAGATCCTACAGAGGACAAACAACCTAAAGACAGCTCTCAGGAGGGAGACCACGGAGGAAATCAGTGGAGAAACACCTAAGAAAGGCAGACCCAGGCTCAGCAGTTTTTGGTGGTACACAGACAACAAAGTCCCAGGGGAGGTGTCACCCTAGTCAAAGACGTATCCTTCAGTCACCGGGAGTCTAACAAATTCTGCTCATCCAATACTGAATGCATTAAGATCGGTACTGTCAAAAATGAAATATTCCCCAAATTAACATATGTAATACCTTTGGCATCAGCCCACAAAGATACCAGCTCAGATAAGACACTGAACTGCCCCAACAAGCAGTTCCAGCTTATCTACCTCACCTTTCACCTGTGGCTTTTCACAAATAGTTTTGAATGCTATGTGTAAGTCAAGACTGGATCTGCAGCCCTAAAACCTCACTCACGAGACACCAAATCGGAAATAAACTACAAAAGCAAAGCACAGTATGTCAGAAGCACCAGAGATAGAGGCTGGTAGGGCATTAGCTGCTGGCATAAGCCATTAGGCCTTTTAATGAGAGCAGGAAACATTTTTTCCTGTCCTTGTTCTGTCATTCAAACGTGTGGGATCATCCCCAACTTTCGGAAAGCTGTTGGAGGTAAACAAAGCTCTAGAAGGGACAACAAATCACTACAGAAACCTCCAGCGGTGGCAACACCCACTGCTGTTGGAGACTGCTATAGCCAGCCAGGAACTGTAAGTTCAAAACCAGTTTGCCAAGATTTCACAATGGGAGAAGTGAGCCCAAGCCAGGAAAGAACTCTGCACCTACATGGGTCTTTGCATCTTTAAAACACCATCCAGAAGTCAGGAAAACAAAACGCTGCTCTCATTTTAGAATAAGGAGGGGATGGAAAAGAGAAGAATAATATCATAGTAATCGGTGTCTTCCAATCACTGAGGCAGGAGATACATTAAACTTCAGCTTAAGTACTCAAACATCTTTGCATCCTTCTGTGGCTCACCAGCAGATAGCAGAACGAGGGTGAAGAGAGAGCTTTTAACAAGCTGCTATCTTCACAACTATCTCCTCCTCTAAGGACAATTTAACAGTCACCTTCGGTATTCCACACAATTCCCACTGATGGGCACATGTGCTGTCCCCATCCACCTACCTGTTTCTCATATTGCTTCAGAGTTCACTTTAAACAGCCCAGAACTGAGATTTCCAGGTTTGGTTTTGTTTGGGGTTTGTTTTTTTTTCTCCTCCTTTTTAAATCACTGTGCCTCAGTGACACAACCGCTAATGCTCACCATCAGGCTTTTACTTTCCTATACACCCTCTGGTCCGTAACTGACAGTTCTGAAGGCTCCCAGTGCAACTGGTTCAGCCACTGGGATGGCATCCCCACACAGCAAGTCTACATGCAGCAACCCCCCATAACCATTAGGGAAATGGTAATAATGAAAAATGTACAAACGCACAGCCATTTCTTTCACTCTCCTTTTTAGAGTGGGTACAAACATTTAGCCCTGTCCTCCGAGTATCGCTTAACACCCAGATCTCTCAACCAAGTCATAACTTGATTTCTGGGTCCTTGATTTTTCTCAGTCCCCTCTTGTTCCTTATTTCTCTTTTTCCTTACTCATATTTCTTTTTTCCTTCGCCTGTCTTTAAAAAACCTACAGTGCCTTAAAGATTCCTCTGCCAGCCCTGCAGAGGCCAGAGCAATCTCAGCTCTCTTTGGCAGACAGACCACACACTCTCCTTGCATTTGTATGCCACAGCTACAAGAGCAACAATGGGTAACGAAACCAGGACAGCAAAGGATCTCACTCCACGGAGCAGGCAATTCAAAGTGCACTACAAACTCAAGCCATCACCCAGCCGGGGCACATATGAGGCTCCAAACCATGACCCGAATGGCTCGATGTCCCAGTGAGGATGCTGGGCTGTATGGGCAGCTTCACCTAGTGAGCCAGCACAGAGCTGTTCAAGCAACGTCTGCTTTCACAGCAGAGGAGCTAGTGTTCATCTCAGGATGCAGACAGGCAGGTTGACGTTTTGAAGACGCAAAAATGGTGCAGGTGATGGAGCAAAAAGCCACTGGGCAAACGCAGCATGAGAACTGAAAGGGCTTTTATTTGCTTGAAGGCTGCTGGCACTGCCTCATCTTTAGGTTGGATCTCAGCAAGACAAGTATAAAATATATGCCTACCAGGGCTTGGACAACACTCTAAAGAAAAGGAGTATTTGTCAGGAAAATGGCAGCAGAAATAGCCAGCAATTTCTGTCTGACTGACTTTCCACGGCTAGTCAGGGCAGCTTGTAGATCTGAACATGGAGGAGCTCAGCCAAGGCAGGTCTTCGACACTGCAGTTTACTCTGCTCATAAAAGAGTGTTGTTTTCTTTGCACTCACTTGAATTAGGAACAATTGACTTTATAAATCTCTTTGGAAGCAAGGCAAGGGTTCATATCATTTTGTGGTGTGTCATGTTGCAGTAAAGATATTTATTTATTGTGTGTAATTTTCTGCTATAGATCCACTGCCTTTGCCCTACGTGATACCTTGTCCCTATCACAGACTTTGGCCCATATCCCTACCTTGTCCCCTTTTACAATAAAAGGAATAAAGATCTCAGTTCCTGAAATTACCCAAAGGCTCACTTTCAC
>NW_009607473.1:1269-2634 GCF_000690535.1 Cariama cristata | reverse complement strand
CTACAGACTGCTGTAATCTGGGAACTCGGGCGAGGAGATTAAAACCCACATATGTCTTCTTCCAAAAGCAGGTTAGCACAGAAAAAGGCGTAAGATAGCCAGCCTGGTATCTTTGTAGATAAAACTATCACCAAAGCAGTCACGATCAAAGGACAGTCATCAGAGGTTACGGAAGGTTAAGGAAATCCAGCCTTTCTAGGGCCAGGTACTGTTGCAGCTGGACAAGCACAGGCAGGTAGCAAAGTCGGCTCCTATCACAACATTCTGAAGTCTAGGTTCATCCTAATCCTCTTGCAAAGAAACCAGCACTGCACGAGAGCAGCTCCTGCCTGTGGCTCCCTCTGTCTCCAGACTCCAGGCTGTTACGAACATGAGCTCTCTCTAGCACCAATCACTTTTTCAACCAGTGAACAACCCCATGTTATTGACTGGCTTTGTTGTTGACCCATTTTTATCTGTCTTTAGACCTGTACAAGGACAGATGATTTAGGATCTGCAATGCGCTACTGAATTTCAACACTTTTTCTCTGTGCCGTTTCCCACTGTAATTAGTTACAATGGTTACCAGGCAGGCTATCTAACCAAGACAGATATATGCTGCCACCAATTAAGATGTATGACAATTCCTACAGGAAGCTATGTTAAGGAAAACTTTTGCAAGACTTTAGGTTTGGTGAACTTTATCTCTAGTTTGTAATTTTTAGAATAGTGTAGAAAAGTCTTTTTACCATTCTCCTAGAAAAGCCATCCTTAATTACAGGCAATAAGCTTTAAAAAAAATTAGGGTGTCATCATTTACTAGTTGTGAAACGTGTTGGGTGCTTCATCCAAACACACCAATTTTCTCCGTAAGTAGCGTCTTTGAAATTGCATATTACTTACAAGGAAATACCCAAATCATAGAATGGTTGGGTTGGAAGGGACCTTAAAGATCCTCTGTTCCAACACCCCACATCGGCAAGGACACCTTCCACCAGATCAGGTTGCTCAAAGCCCCGTCCAACCTGGCCTTGAACACTTCCAGGGATGGGGCAGCCACAGCTCCTCTGGGCAACCTGTGCCACTGCCTCACCACCCTCACCGGGAAGAATTTCTTCCCTATATCTAATATCTTCCCAATATCTAAGAGGGAAGATTTACTCCCTCTTCCAGTTTAAAGCCATTGCCCCTTGTCCTACCAATCCATGCCCTTGTCAAAAGTCCCTCCCCAGCTTTCTTGTCGGCCCCTTTAGGTACTGGAAGGCTGCTCTAAGGTCTCCCCGGAGCCTTCTCTTCTCCAGGCTGAACAACCCCAACTCTCTCAGCCTGTCCTCACAGCAGAGGTGCTCCAGCCCTCGGATCATCTTTGTGGCCTCCTCTGGACTC
>NW_009607473.1:0-683 GCF_000690535.1 Cariama cristata | reverse complement strand
CACGTCCCCAGCCTGGCCAGGTCCGTCTGGATGGCACCCCTTTCCTCCAGTGTGTGGACCACACCACACAGCTTGGTGTTGTCAGCAAAATCGCCAAGGGTGCGCTCCATCCCTCTGTCCATGTTGCTGACAAAGATGTTAAACAGCGCCGGTCCCAATATTGACCCCTGAGAAACACCACTCCTCATCAGTCTGCACTTGGACATTGAGCCGTTGACCTCAACTCTTTGAGTGCAACCATCCAGCCAATTCATTATCCACTGAGTGGTCCATCCATCAAATCCACGTCTCTCCAATTTAGAGACAAGGATGATAGTGTCAAATGCTTTGCACAAGTCCAGGTAGATGACGTCAGTTGCTCTTCCCTTATCCAATGCTGTAACCCTGTTGTAGAAGACCACCAAATTTGTCAGGCATGATTTGCCCTTAGTGAAGCCATGTTGGTTGTCACCAAAATGGTGACACCAGAAAATAAAGTTGCTTTTCTTCTTAGCTGTTTGCTTCAAGTCACTAAGAAAATGCCCAAGCCCACACTGCAAGCTGTGTGCCAGAAGTCCCTTGGCAAAGGAACAGCAAGTGATAGCTCCTCTCATGAACCTCAAACATCAACTGAATCACCAGAACAAAGGAGGAACAGGCAAAGAGCAATGAGAACAAGCACACCTACAGCACTTGCAACCCAA
>NW_009607472.1:110627-120728 GCF_000690535.1 Cariama cristata | reverse complement strand
CTGTTTTAAGAGCCAGCCCAGCCTTAAATTGTGACACAAGGACTCTGAGAGTGTCTCGTACATTGACATTACCATCCTACATAGTCCCTGGGAAAGGGACAGAAAAGTGGATCCCACTTGCTTTTTAGCACACCAACCTCAGCTACCAGCTCTGAATACCCTAGGATTATGATGATTAATACAACTTTTCAGGTCTGTCCAACCTGAGAAGCACGTCCCTTCTGTTCTGAGATCTTGTTAATGATGTAATGTTATAATCAAATGTAGCAGAAATCTTGTTAGATTAGACAGTTCAGCTGTGTTTCTGAAATGCTGGATTCCACTCTCTGCTCATTTCTACATCAAACCAGAACTTGAAACAATATCCACAACCAGAAATCTGAATACTAACTCTGTTTCTCTTTCATTCCCTCTGCCTGTTTTAGTAGTTCAACCATGTTATTTACAAGGCAATATCCCTTTCTTCCCCCAGGCAACCAAGTAGTTGTAAAAAGTCATGAGAATTTAAGGTTTTAACTATTCCAGTCACCATTTTCTACATCATTTATGACCACATGACACTATCTGACCCTATAGGCTGCCTTTCCAGAAATGGCACTACTCTTTACCTGAGTTGCAGGTTCAGAAGTATTCTGAGACAAAAACTGAAAACCTTTAAAAAAATTCATTGGCAGGACTCAGTGTCAGATGTAACATCAAAGTCCAGTACCCGGGTGTTGACTTCAATGGCTGATGTCCTGCTGATTGCCACATGCCACAGTCAGGCTTGGGAGATGAGTGTGAAGCCAGCCCTGGTGGAAAGTGACCTTCTGCTACCATGGGATATTCAGCCTTCACCAGGTACCACATACTCCTGCTCAATACTTCACTTCCAGAAGTGCGTTCATCTTTACTTTGATAATAACCACAGAAAATTGACAAGTTCCCTTTTGTTTCAGTGATGATTGTACAGACAATGAAAAATGTGTTTGCTTTATTCTTCAACTTTCTCCAGCTTAGGTTGTTGGCCATTCCTTCCCACAGTGATACAGAGCTTGTCAATGTCCTCCCGCAGGTGTTTTCTCAGCCTCAAGGTATCGTCACCATATTCATGCATGCAATTTTTCGCTAAACCATTAAGTTAACACTAGACCTGTGTTCAACAGCAGGTGCAGGAGCAAGCACTCACTTTCCTACTTCTACCCTGTGCAGGTCTGTTTACAAATCCATGTGTCAGGAAAATCATAGTCTGCCTATGCATGTCCCCTGAAATTCACAGACTTCAAGCATTGTGTTCACAACATCATGTCTGTACCACAGCATCTCAGATGATGTATCTGTGCTAGCATATCACATTGGCAGAGATATCTAACAGAGATCAACCTAGAATACCCGGGGTTTTATGCCCCTTGCTGCGGTGACTCCACTGTTTCTACAAATACTGTGAACTTGTATTTTTCATGTGCTGATTTGCAGGCCTAGGGTAGGAACGGTGGCAGGGAAAGATGGGCTGCCGCAGCAGCTTGAAAAAGAAAATGAGGAGGCTTTAGCTAGCTGGAGGAAACCACTTGAAAGATTTTAGAAGTCTGCAAATGGGGCGGACTTGCTGAGCCTACACCACGGGGTATTTTTCCTTACGCATTCAAGTTAGCACATTTTTTCCAGCAAATCTATGTTGTTTGGATCAGATTCTTCCATGTCACAGATTAATTCCTTTCTCAAAAGCTTAAAAATTTAACAGACAATGCCAGTCATCAGAACAGTATTTATTTCTCTCTGTTGACAATTAGAGTAACAAAGTATAGGATTGTAAAGTTTTGGGGTCTGGGTGTCAGGCATCAATTAACAATTTAGAACAATTAGTCAGTAATAAAAGCATCCAAACTCTGCAAATAAACTTCATGATGACTCACACAACACCACTGAGCAACTGTAATGATTTTAACAGAAATAAGAGACACATAGTTGCCCTCCTGCCCCAAAGAGTCTCCAAAGATTAAATAATAAAAGGGTTGCAAATTTTATTTGTAGAATTCTACATAATTTTGGGAAAATTTAAGGTTTATACCTTAACTAATAAAATTGCTGATCTCTATAGCCAGGCAAAGGAAAGTTATCAAAAGTGATGTACAAACCCAAATTTTCACTGTTCTGTTCAGTTTTTAACGTGGCACGAGAACTGCAAATATTAATGAAAAGAGAAGATGAACAGTTAAAATTGAGTCAGACGGCTCTCTGTACAGAAAATGTGTGTCATTTATCTGAAGCATCTAGTGCAGCTTTGGGATCATTTGAATTTTCCACATCGTCAGCTATTACAGCAAGAGCTTGCATTTCTATAGCAACTTCCACCAACAATCCCAAACACCTGAAGACACATTAATGTTAAGTAATCTTCACCTGCAAACGGCACACTAACCGCTTCAAACGACCCTAAGCATGCCTTACTTAAAACAGGCATGCTGAAGTCTAGATGAGATCAAGAAATAGAGAACTCAGATCTCAGCAGTCAGTCCTGTGACAGGAATAAAAGATTATATTCTCCTTCAGATAACATACGCATTGCTTTTATTCACTGTAGTAGCGGACGTTTGCATAGCCGCTGGTCTGTTATGAGTTAACCCGTAGCTGCAGCTGAAAGACGTAAAAATGGAATAAAACAGAAAAAAAAAATAATCTCTTTCTCGCAGGCTGCTCCCCCAGCCCCCGCAGCTGCCCCCACCGCATCTGGCACCCTCCAAGGCCGGGAACGGGGGACCCCACGCAATAACCCTCCTCCGTCTGACATCTAGCGTCGATTTGCCTGAAGGACAAGCCCCTGTGAGCCCTATGCTGGCAGCCCTGCAGCTTTGCAGGAGGGGTGCCAGAGCCCCCCAGTCTCACCCCTGACCCCAGCAGCAGCAGCTTCACTGCCCCTTCTCTGGCTTCCACCCCACTTGCAAAGACAATCTCTGCACCCTTGCTTCGGCAAGTCTTTGCTCACCTGGTTGGTTTTTTGTTTGAGCGGGCCACCCTTCGGCAGCAGACGTCCCCTCTGATGGGGCTAACAAGGGAATGACCATAGCTTGGACAACACTGTGCAGCCACCTGCGTGCCCACGGGATCGCATGGGATCTGCCGGGGCTGCAACAACATACCTGTGTTATCAAAATAGGGGAGAAAACCTACGGCTTCTCAGACCTCGAACACCTAACCCAAAACTGACCATGTTGGCCTGTGCCGCGATAAATTTCATCCCCTGCCTGAACCTCACCTCCACGGAGGGCAGAGGGGACAGCTCGGGGTCCGAGGGTCAGGAGGTGATGGCACTGCTCTCTCCCACCACTGCTGTTTCTGAGTCACCCTCTTGATGCCAAAGGGAACCGTCCTGCCATGTGCTGTGACGGAAAGAAGAGGAAAGAGCCTGGAGCTTACAAAGGTCATCCAAGTCATCCCAACCACTTACTTATGCCAGAGAGGGGTCAAAAAAAGTGCATCATTAGGATACAATTATTTGATAACAGGTATGAAATTGCTTTACCTCTTCTAGCAAGACTATTACTAGCACTGGACCCAAAATAAATTAAGCAAGTTTATTTCATCTGAAGAGCGTATAAAATAGCGTTTCATGGACGTTCTCTGGATGGTACACAAGATCAGTCCCTAACGAAAAGCCAGTTAAGGACATAAACTTCACTGAGTGAGTTTTAGTGCTCTAATTTCCATAAAAATCGCAAGGAATGCTAGAGTTGTATTTTAGATCCTTAATTGGATACAAATGTAATGGCCACTGCTATACAGGGTTATTGACATTTATAATTTCAGTCCTTGTCAGTGGACAGGCCGAATAACTCAAGCATAGAGAAAAGACCTTCAGAGGCTCCTAAAAGAATTATAAGAAAAAAAAATATGTACGGAAGGCAAACCATGCTTGTGTCCCTCAATCCCCTTGATACTATTGTAAACCTATCCTTAGCTTTTCACCTTCCTTGGTATCCCACCTTTATCAATTATTGTCAGGGGAGAAAGTAAAGTCTGCAAGAGTCTTTCTTGTTGACTGGTTGATAGGAAAAAGGAATATGGTTTTAAACATGTGGTTAGCAATTTCCATCTGAAACAGCATTTCTGGTTTAAGATTAATTTTGCTATTTTAGCCAAGGTCATCCAGGGATATAAAGAAAGGCAAAGGTTATAGGAAGATACAGGATTTTTCATTCCTCTAACTGATACAGTTTAGAAAAAGGCATTTTTCTAGAGAATGGGATAATGGAACGCTTTCAACCCTCTGTTCTGAGAGGAAAGCTGACAAAGAGCTCCTGAGAGTGCAGTGCTTTCTTTTTTCCCTCCAGTGCAGACAATATTTAGGTCAAACTGGAGAGGTCTGACTTGAAACTGCATATTGCTAAATTTTTGCAGTCCATTGGTACTCAAAAAGCTATCATGTACTCCACTGTGGCTATGGATCGCTGAAGAAAGTTGTTGTAAAATTCAAGAATATTCCTCTTCCATGCAAGAATATCCCTGGATAAAGTGCGTGGTACATTTTCTTTGTAAGAAAGCAGAAAAGACCACCAATTCATAGGCCACATGAGGTCACTTTTTCTTATGAACTAGAAACATCAACAGATGGAGTACTTGAGATTGATTTGGCCTGGCACTGCCAGAAATTAAATCAGATTATGAGAAAGATACCTCATATTGTAAAGGGCAGTAACTAATCACAAGGCTAATAAAAATAACACTGCCCATACCTCACTACTAACAGGAAATAAAACTGCCAATGAAGTCGCAGAGAATCAAATGCCCAAGAAGCTAATTTAGAAAGTCTTAGTTTATAAAACAGTGATATTTTAACTGAAACCACCACATCACAGTCAATTTTTGAGGCCATTAGTTTAGAGTTTTGAGGGCAGGACAGAAGCTTTACTGCCAACAGTTTATAAGCTCCTTCAGCCAAAGACAATTAAGTCCAAAGTAGTTGTGGAAGACATACACAGCAGGAAAGAAGAAATCCTAGGGGACAGCTTCAAACGCTTCTCCCCGCTGTGGAGAAGGAAGAAAGTTACAGCCCAACCAGCAACAGCTGTGGCCCTAAACCCCATTCAGGCTGGGGTTGTATACCATAATCACCTCTCAAGGTCAATCCCCAGAAACTAATCAGGATGCTACCAACAATATGCTCTCATCTGACCAGTGGCAGAGGAAAAAAAAAAAAAAAAAAAAAAAAAAAAAAAAAAAAAAAACCCCCCCAAAAAAAAAAAAAGAAATAAATAATCCCCACCAGAAGAGCAAGCAGACATTGTGCAGAGGTTTTGCTGCATTGCCTGGTCATAGTATCTGAAAGATGAGTTTAGAAAAGTACAAGTGTTGGGACACAAAAAATTAGTTCTGGTTGATGTCATTGACTTTCCTCTGTCCTAGACACAGTTATTTGCATATTTTAGCAAAAAGGTGGTTATTTTTAGTTTAGTTGGTATTTACCTTTGTTGATTACCTATGATTAAAAAAAGATAACATAAAAATCACAAAGTCAGTGGACACTAATTAGGTAGGATCTGTTAAATTACAAAGACCATCATATATTACCTAGAAAACGTACATCTCTGATTCATGTCAGGTAGCTTTGATGAGCAAATGAACTGCAGCTTGCCACAAGCTTCTCAAAGCTTTATTTATTTTTATTTGTTTACCTTAGCTTTATTGCTTCTTGAACAGTGAAATAAATTAGAGGAATGTGCCATACCTCAGCACATGTGAAGAAAGCACAATCTGAGTGCAGTCAGTTTATGGGAAGACTAATGAAACTCTCTTCTTCCCAGGTTTCTCTATAAATATGAACATATATACTTTAAGCGATAATGTTTTCATGAGTCAGTCAGCCAAGTCCCCTTCCACAAAGCATGCCAGTGGTTTATCCTTTGGACATGAGCATGCTCTCCCTTGCAGTCGTCCTAAACTCTTTGCTATTCTTGCCAGATTTTTCATCCATTGCCCCAGAAGCTGCAAGCTGTGCACCTGAGATTTGTCTCTCATGTATAGCCACCTGCATTTCTTACATAAAATAACCAGAATTTTCAGAAATGCGTAGCTCACCTGAGCTTTGCTTCCAGCTACAACACCCAGAAGCTTCAAGGGCAACAGGTCAATGCTTCTACAAATCCCTCTCAGTTGACACATTGCAGAAACTCATTTCTCCTCCTTTTCCCCTAACTTACTTGCAGAAATCCTTAACCCCAGCTGCCTTTTTATGCCTGAAGGGGAAAGGCTTTGTGTATGCTCTCTGTACACTTAAGTTTGACCAAATGATCCTCAAATGGACCTTGTGTTACTTCAGTAAAATGCGCAGGCAAGAAAGAAAAATAACCTGATGTTTCAGGATTGTTGTTTTACAAGGACAGAGTGACAGCTGAGAGCTTTATTTGCTGCATAGAGTTTATTGCTGTAAGTCTTCTCAGTGAAGAGGAGGTAAACATTGCACGTTACTGCTTCAAGGTTAAATCTGAAAATTGATCCTCATATGGTAACAAATGCCGGATTTGTCTTGAAGTAGCCAACACACCAATGGGGGAAAAACCCAAGCAGCATTTTCACTGAACACACACATTTTTACACTGCCATTAGTGTTTTCTGCTTTTATAAAGGATACATGCCATCACCGTGAAGACTGAAATGGTGGAGGGAAACAATATATTTTTTCCTTTTCATTTCCAAGCAGCTTTAACAGGGGCCATAATGAAAAATATATTAATAGGCACTGGAATTTCCCAATTCAGTCTACCATAACTTTATCAATAAAATGCACACTGTAGTTATCAGTGCGAACTTTATGCCTCAAAGGCGACTTTTGAATGTGCTTGTGCCTGTCTATAACCTGAGAAGCTCTTTTTTCAGTTTCCCATGCAGGCATCAGATTTAACCCTTGTACCACAGGCGCTACAGTATTCAGGGTTTTTCTTGAAGTCCCTGATCACGCAACTATGCAGACCATTAAAAAGTGAAAATGTTCAGCCTAGTAGTTTCCAAGCAAAACCTAAAAAAGAAAAAAAAAGAATCAATAGCATTCCAGCATTTCCAAAGCTAGACATTAATTTTCTTAAGAATATTACAGTGCCAAAGGCCTACAGTCTTTCTTGATCGTTTGGTATTACTAATACTTTCCTTTGCTAAAAATACTAAGCTTGAAGAAGAAAAATGTAAAGCTGTCTTACCTCACAACTTGGTACTGGTAGACAGAGAAACACTGGCACCATTATCATTATTTGTGTTAAAATATTAGAAAAGACCTTGGCATAAAAGATGAAGGGATTGAACTACAACAATTCAAGTAGAAGCTAAGAGGTAGGTGCATGCACTGTAACTCTAAAAATCTCAGTGTGAATGTAAGAAAACATACATTCCTATTGCTCAACCTGATAGATGATGTTAATGACCACAACTGAAAACAGCTATGCTCTTGTCCGTATTACTAAAAATTAAAAAGGAGATTTCATTGGACTTTCAAGGGGAGCTTTTGCCTTTTTCTTAAGACTGAGAGAAAACTTTCTTGCAGATATAATATGTGGGCAGCGTGCACTCTGTTGGTGCAGTGGGGTGTGTGGTGGTACAGACCAATCTTTCAGTGCTGTGGAGCAGGTCAGGTCATGCGAGGTCAGAGAGCTTCGGGAGTCAAGTCACTTGCATCTGATTAGGGTAAGAGCATCAACAGAGTGAGAAAAGGGTTTTAGAAACTGTGACAAAGTTAAAACACAAGGCTGAGAAAATTGTCCTATCACCAGTGTCCAACGAACACATCATCAAAGAATGAGGCAATGCTGAGGCCCAGGAGAAGGATACTGTTGTAGTGGGTAGAAAATTGAAGTCTACACTGGCGTTTTGGTCATGAGGGTGGCTTAGGAGACCCAAGCACTGGGGATTCAGAAAGGATTTGCAGATGTAGAGGAGATGCAGGATCTCTCCCCTTTTCTCAAAGGCCTCTGTAAGGTGGGGTCCAGGAGCTAGGGGCGTTCCCTGTGTTACAAATTAAAGGGTTGATTGATAACATGGGATGAGAGTTGGGGAAAGAGCGATGCATAGCAGCGAGGGGAGAAAGGGATGCATTTTGAGATGCACCCAGTACCAATTGTGGCTGAAAGATGAAGATGGGTACCAGGTACCTCCAAGGCCACTTCTACAAAACTGAAGTAAGCCAAGTGCCAAAGTGAACAGCTAGATAAAAGGGAGACCACTATGGTCAGCTTATAATACACCAAACCATAACCAAGTGCAAGAGCAGACAGTGGCCTCTAGAGTCAGAGGGTGCATCGTCCCCCCCATGCAAACACAGATGCCAGCATCCCACAGCCACCCTGGAGGGCCTTTGGCAAGGCAGATATTTAGCGACAGTAACATCAAATTTTACATCCTTGTGTAATATTTGCGATAACACCTGGCTTGGCTAAGCTTCCACTTCAGCTTTCAGGGTGAACTTGTAGCTCCCACAAAATACAAGTCCTAAAACCTGAAATTGGACTGTGCTCAAGGCAGACAGAGTTTCCTCATTATACATTTTCTGTCTGGATATTTGATCTGCAGATGGTCATGCTTTACTACTATCCCCTTTAACCCAGGTATTTTGAACTTGCTCCTGAACACACAATGAAGCAAAACATTAACATTTCATCATTTGTTTATTTAGTTGTCTTTGGTTTTATATTGGTAAACTTTGCCTCTGGGCATAATGTTAATCATATTGCATAAGATACTTATTATATTAATAAATATTGGAGAAAAATCAAATCCCAGATCTACTGAAGCATTTAGTACTGAAAATTGGTTTGCATAAGCACACATCTACCTGAAGAACAAGTAGGAGGAGGTGCTAAAATCTTGTAAGACCAAGCTCTTTATGCTTATGCATTTCTTCATGATCCTTGGACACAGGTATTTCTATGCGGCGTCTTGAAGCAGGATGCTGCTATAAAAAATATGGCTTGTTGACATTGCTCGTGCATTGTAGACATGATTAGCAATTAGTACACTCATTTTTTAAGCTTGGTATTTTTTCATTCCTGACTTTGGTCCATGTCAGAACAGATTATATAAATCCGATGATGTTATAAAACTAACATTGCAGTTACCCAAAGCAATGCTTTGAATAGCTGAACAGCAACGTTAATTCTCATTGACCAAAAATGTATGCTGTAGATTTGCAAGGCATCTTAAGATATGACCCCTCCTTGACTAGTTCCCAGTAAAAAAAAAGTCTCAGCCATTAGTGAATCCATCATCAACAAGAATAATTTTTAAGGTGCTGAATTCTCCCTAGTGGTATCGAGTATCTCCTCTGTTTAGGCCATTTTTCTCCTTATGAGATTTTGGGAAAAAATACCTGATCCCTTCCCCCCTCTCCCCCGACTTTTAAAGCCTTTTCCCCTCCACTTTTGAACTTTAAGTAAGCAATTTTACCTTTAAATAAATAACATAGGAAACAAATAAAGTTCTTTCACCTCTAACTCCCTGACTGTATCTCAGAAGTTAGACAGCTATGTGTTTGCGGCACGAAGAGTACAAAAGAGAGAGATATGTGAAATGTGAAGATTTCCATTCTGCTGTTGTGATTCTGCTGGCTATTTCATCCAGAGATGTTTTGCCCTGGGGCATAACTATATGGGTTTAAATTTTGTGCGTGTGTGAAGCTAAAGAAGTCATAAACTTTAACAAAATCCATGTAGTCCAATACTTCTTGGAGCTTATCTCATTCCTGGATATGGAGAGGCTGATATTGGAAGGAGACTTACTAACATCCACCAAAACTTATCACCAGACAGTTATTTTTTTCGTAATGTTTCTGTAGTGTCTTGCTCTTCTTCCTTATCCAGTCATGCAATATAGACTTTTAAAATGTTTGTGCTAATATGGATGCTTTGCCCCATCATCAAGGGAATCCTGAATGAAATGCCTCCTTATGATTGCATTTCCATGCACCATGTTAACTTGTACAATCAGTCCTTATGGAATTTATATGGCGGGAGCAAACATTTTTCCCCAGAATCTCCTGATTGCAAGTGAAAGATCCCAGATGGCATTTTTAGCAGTGGGTACAACTAGCCCTATTCATTTCAGAGTGAGAGACCGCAAGCAAATACAGCTTCTTATTTCAGGCAG
>NW_009607472.1:67974-110596 GCF_000690535.1 Cariama cristata | reverse complement strand
AGAGCACATTGGTAGTCCCGGAAGAGCTTAAGCGGCCTTTCTGCCCAGCAGATACAACTTGCCACTGCCACCCTCCATGAAGGGTAATAAATCTCCTGCTACCTATAGTTGCCCTCACCACAAAATGTCAATACTGAGTTGGGGGCGAAAAGACATGTAGAGGTTTGCATTAGACCTTGGTTATGTTGTGCTCCAAGGCTAATAAGCACAGGAATGGCTCCCAAAGGCAACCCCCAAACTTTTGCTAACTAGAAGTTCCCACCCAACAAACTGTGTGGGTAGGTCAGACTCGAACTGTACTTGCCATAAAACAGCTAAGAGTCAGCATGAAATTGGATATTTCAGATATTTCAGGTCTTTCAATTTTGGAAGGTCCCTTTCTCCCTCAGTTGTATAATTAAATCCCAGTTTATGCATGCACTTTCTGGCCCAAGTTTCAAATGGGTTTATTTTCCTCTGCAAAACCAGATTACAATAAATCACAGCAGAGGCTTCCTCCTCTTTCATACTTTCTATGATAGTTCCAGAAGTGATTTTGCAATGGTCCTTCAGCACACCTCTGTGCTTTTATGTTATCCTTGAACTTCGCATCACGGATGATTTAGATTATCCAAGAACAAATACCAGACAACTCTGCTAATGATCCAGTACATATAATGGTACCTTCACACTTCTTCCTGGGAATCCATACTGAGTTCTCTGGCAGTCAGCTTGCACAGAATCACACAAATAGTTGAGTGAACACTGGGAAACAGCTGCTCATTTTTTTTAGTTAACCATTACCTACCTCTTATGTCACAAAATTGGTCATGGTATAACTTCCATCTGAAGAGCCTGTGGATGGAGTAAGGCAATACACTTGATGAAAGGTGAACTTGATTTGTCTAGTTTTGAGAATGTAACATCCCATTTACTCTTTATTGAATCTGTTCTTAAAACATGCAAGATAACTATTTCACACAAAGATTCACACTCTAATAAAATGAGAATAAGGCAACTAAATATTTGCACTTTCTCCTTACTCCAAGAGAGATGATTCTTATTATGACATACAATACACAATTTAAAAAAAAAAAGAATCTGTCAGCATTTATTAATTTATGAAAGGTAGTGAGTGTTTAATTGATGAAACACACTTCTTGGGTGAGATGGAGGGATAGCTGTTGATGTATGTTGAAACGTGGCTTGTTGGTTTTTTTTTTAAATGCTTGACCATGGAGTGTCAGGGTGAGATATTACCATTGTCATATCTGAAGACATACAGATCTCAAAAATATCTATTATAAAAAGTAAGGAGATAGGAGCAGTTAAATGCTAAGGCTGTTAGTTACATAAATAGTGATATAGCAGAGATGAGAAAGAAAAAAAGCTTTGTATTACAAAGAATTTACTTGTTTCCCTTCTATGCTCTGTGCTTACCATCCATGGAGCGCAAGTTGAAAATTTGCGGCCAAAAATGATAATTTACATGATGTGAGATCACCTAGAGGCATTACACTCTTGCTATCACTCAGCATATACATGGGCCAAGATCCAAAGAAGTGTCTCTGCCATGAGTAGGTCACAGAAGACATCAAGAACCAGCCCTGGCTTTCCAGGTACAGACAACACTGGACTCTTGTAAGAAGGTAAGATAGACAAAGGAAAATAAAACAATGTGTTTTGGTAGATTATTATCGTAGAGGTTGAGAGAATTATTTTGAATGTGCAGTGTTATTTCTTTGCACAGGAAGAGCAATATATGTGAACTTCGCACAAAAAGTGAAGCTTATTAGTAGCAAAGGATGGTTTGGAGGAGATACAGCCTCAAGGGAAAGTGGCTACACTAAACCAGGAATGCAGCAGAGTAGCTGACCTTGCTGCATATAGGGATAATAGTTTTGATCTGCACTCACTTTTGAAAAGCCATGATGATTTAACAGAAATGAGATTTCTACCCCAAGAAATGCACTGAAACTGTTCTAGTACCCTGAAAATTTGTTGGACCATGTGTATTATCATTTGCCACAAATTTAACAGCAGTTACAACTGGAGAACAAGTCTTACGAGGAGCGGCTGAGGGAGCTGGGGTTGTTTAGTCTGGAGAAAAGGAGGCTGAGGGGAGACCTGATCGCCCTCTACAACTACCTGAAAGGAGGGTGTAGTGAGGTGGGGGTTGATCTCTTCTCCCTGGTAACTAGCGATAGGACAAGAGGAAACGGTCTCAAGTTGCACAAGGGGAGGTTCAGGCTGGATATTAGGAAGAACTTCTTCACTGTAAGAGTCGTTAGGCATTGGAACAGGCTCCCCAGGGAGGTGGTGGAGTCACCATCCCTGGAGGTGTTCAAAAAACGTTTAGATGTGGCGCTTCGAGACATGGTTTAGTGGGCATGGTGGATTGGGTATACGATTGGACTTGATCTTTGAGGTCTCTTCCAGCCATAATGATTCTATGATTACCTTGGCCATTTTAGAATTGGGTTAACCTCATAGGAACATCCCAGCTCCTTCCTACAGACAAAACCACATCAGGGAAGATTCGAGGTCTGATACCTGTCAGCACAAGATGACAGCTCTCATGGGCTCCCCAACCATTTCTCCATGGGATGGGGCTCATCCAGGCAGGGGTTTTGCTCCTGCACTGGCTCAGTGCCACCAGCCTCCATTATCCTGCCTTCTCCCTATATCACATGCTGGCACCGCCCTCCTGCTGCTCCAGGGGCTTGGAGCACATCTCAGCTGCTCAACAGCTGCAAACACTGCAGCCCCAGACCCATCCTCAGCAGCCTGGAGCAATCCCCATGGCCATTTTAAGATCAAAGCTGTGCTTGGAGTCAGCTGGGGCAGGGCAAGAAAAAAAGGGCTGGATTTCTGTGATTTTATTCATCTCTTCTTTGCCAAATATTTTTTTTCCTCTAAGATTAGTCCTGATGCTGTTAATGGTGGCTTGGAGTCACTATATTGAGTCTATCAAAATACATATATCTGATTTTTTTACCCCTGAAAAATTAAGACCTAATATATACAACTCTAAAACTCTGCCTTAAAATGTAAAGGTAAACTCACTCCTCTGTGCAATTATGTGTTAGCTAGTATCCAGTATATTGTAAAGCTTAAAAAACTTTTGTGGATTAAACCCTAATCTTTTCCTTAACTTTCATATTTGGAATCTTTTCTTCAGGAAGAATCTCCCACTCAAGAGCAGCAGTAAGTGATGCTGGATGACCTAAGCTCTTCCCTTATCTTTAGTTGTCTTTTCATTTCAGCAGTATGTTAATGTCACTTCAGGCAACTTGAAAAATCTCTGTGTCCACATTGTCTGTCATTTTAAACTCAAATGTTTGGCTTTACAAGTACAAACAGCTGTTCCTAACAGTTTTTGAGGACTGAAGAATGACTGAAAATGTAGCCCACTTGTGCAAACACAGGCTAAAAGGTCTGTCTGAAATAAAGTCCTTAAGGATTGAAGTAGCTTTTAAAAAAAACACCTGTAGCCTTAGAGTGCAAACAAAAACTACTATCAAACAAAGAGCACACACATTTAGGCCAGTTTATTAAAAACTACAATAGCATATGTTTTATATTATATGTAGCTATCATACTGATCTGCACTTACTGGGGTTCTTACTGTCTGGTTGGTATAAATTCATTGGTATAAATTCAAATTCCTCCCTAACATAAAGTTAACATGGATTGATTTTCCATTTTCAATCAATATCCACGTATTTTTCCTCCCATCGTTCTTTCTGCATTTTTATCTCTGACATCACAGTTCCCTTTCATAACAATATTATTTTCTGACGATTTTCATTCTTACTCTGCCTTTGAAAAGATCAGTCTGAGAAGCACGCTCAGAGGGAGGGAGCCGGGCTGCTGGCACGAGAAAGATACAGGGGAGAAGGGATCAAAACAGCACTTTTTTCTAATCATGTCTTTTTCCTTGAAGCATCTTCCACTGCTCTCCGTGAGTGATGGCACTGCACAAGCAGACTTTTACTCCATTACGCTGCAGATCCTTTTACAGAGCTAACAGAGATGGTTTCTGCAGGACTCAGTGGGGTGTAATTGAGTTGGTATCATGATCAATGAGTCTGTGCTGGGTTTAGGATTCTCTTTATAGTCTGAAAGAATGAGAAAAATCAGCATGACCTGTTCAGCCTACTGAGAGGAATATCTCTTTATTTTCCCCAATAGCAAAGGGGAATAGCTGACATTTCATCCCTGTACCATCAGCCATTTTCAAGCTGCAAATACCAGCCTGGCCACAGCATGATTTGAAATACACCAAAGTCCACGGGTTTTGTTAACAGTGCACATGTTCCCATCGATACGTCCTTTTGGGAGACACAAGGCATTAGCTCCAGCCTGGCACCTGCACCTCCCAGCCACCTCACGCTGTAGGTGATGCAGGTACAGCATCATCTCTACAGCAGCCACGTGAAGCTGGGGCTTTCTCTCACTGAAAGGTTGGCATGGACAGTGTATTAGGAGCAGTTACCCTGCCACAGACTGTCCTCAGACAGGATTTAAGCATATCTAAAAGCCATGGTTTAAGATGATCAGGCTGCAGTGGAAGAACAGGTTTGGCTTTCACGATCAAAGGGATCTATCATTCAGCAAGCAAATAGCACCATCAGCAACATCTGCTGCTTTTTTCCCCTTTCCCAAGTTTATTAAATATATATATGTATTGACAAAGATGTGGTCCATGGTTTGTTTTAACCTTGAGGAGAGCAGCCTGGGATCCTACTGCCTTTGAAATAAAAACTTCCATCACCAGCTCAGTAAAGTCACTTTTTTTTTTTTTTTTTTTGTTAAACCTGTGAAGGAACTTGGCCCTTAGTAAACTTCTATCAATTGCCTGGATCTGCCACAGATCTTTGTATATGACTTCTGTCAAACCTCTGCGTTACTTTTTTCCCTACTGCATAGAAATGTTATGTGTAATTATTACCCCAAACACTGTAGCATAAGAAACACAGGACTAAGATTCCTGCCATTCTCCTGCTACCGAAGACAGCCACACCTTTTATTCCCTTTCCTAAACTGATTACCTCCTGTCTTAAAATAATAAGGACTTTTACTGTCATGGGACTTCTTAACACTACGCAATGAAACTTCTAGATCTTAAAACCAGAAGCCATGTAATTGCTCCTTAAGACTGCTGCATCTGTGCAGGACCACCACCAGTGTTTTCCTTCCTTTTAGCTTCTCCATTCTTCTGACCATCCCAGAAGCAGGCTGCTGGACCATTTCCAGCTTAAATCAATTTCTCCTGGCTATTGGCAGCTGGAAATCTGGAGGCATTTTGGTAGTATCATGAATGCATTCCCAGCCTTGCAATAAATTCCTCACTAATACACCTCAAGGTCCCATTTCTCTTTTTTATCTGCATTTACACAGTAATTTAGCCTCTATAGCAGTAACAGCTGATGGCTTCCCCACTTCAAAATATTTATTTGCTGTGAAAACTAAAATTTGCCCCCAAATTGCACTTTACAAGTTCTTAAGTTTCCTGCCAGAGATACTGCCAGAGATACTACCAGATTGTTCAAATGATACACCTTTTTCTGGACAATATCACCATCCTTTAATGACTATATTTCTTGGCTACACCATGCTAACAACTTTGTGTTGTTAGCTTGTAAGCTTTTGTCTGTGCTTTGTCCAAACATCATTTGTATCCCTTTCATTGTCAGAAAAAACAGTGTGCTCATGAAGTCCTATGCACATTACTACTTACAAACATTTAGGTAAGTTGTATGTTTTCTCTGAAGAAGAATGCGTTTGTCTTTGTGAATTAACACTGCTGCACTGAACGCAGAGATTTTTCCAGTCATTTTTGGTATGCAACACCTTAAACATTGCCTGGTGAAGGAGCAATTTTCTACCTGGAGAGCTGAAGCCTACAGACATGTTGAGTCATCTTCTACCTCTGGGGAACAAGACTGCACGTTGCAAGGCTTTCAGTTGAGCAAAGAACATAACCACCCTTTTTCCCTGCCATCTGGACTAAGAAATAGCTCTGGTTCACACCAGGAGTGATTCATACCCCTCTGTCTACAAATGCCATTGAAGTTCACAGATCTGCGTAAAAGCCATAGGAGGTATCGTTGCAGCTGCTGATCCTTCAGCAGCTCTACTCATGCTGAGGAGGAACCGTATGGATTTATTTTTTTTTAAGACATAACAGCAGCAAGACTTCTTAGCAGACAAAAACATAGCTCTCCCAAATGCAAGAAGTCAGCATTTACAATATGGAAAAAAGAAAAAAAACAAAGTCCAAACTTGCTAGAGGTGCAGAGCTTCACTGAGGATTTAATTATATCCACAAATCATGCTCTTAGCAGGATCCAGCTATATAATAGTATGTACATTGGTAGTTGCTCCTCCTCCTCTTGCTTCGCTTCCTCCTCTATCACCCCAGGCTTCTCTGCTGCTGAGCTTTTTATAGCTCAAACCTGCACCAGCTGTTGCAGTTTCAGCCTCCCATTGCCAAGGGAATGTCTCTGCTTGCGTGTGCTAGTTTCTGCGTACGTGCAGAGCAAAGGCACTGCCTACAGAAATGAAGACTTTTCACTTTAAAAAGTATTACAGACACAGACTATAACTGTACCCATAGGTTGAACCTCAGACAGTGTTCCTCCAGCCACTGCCCTGGCAAAGCAATTTCTGACTGCAAAGCCCCCTTTGCAGGCTGTACTTTCCATTGGCAGCCCCTTGCCAGCCTATCTGTATCTTGCTGGCCCACGTGTTGCACTTCCAGGGACTTGTGTTTTCTCCTACATTGTTCATCCTCCCCCATTCTCTGATGAGTTGCTACTTGCAGCAAAATCTCAGGCAAGAGATTTCACAGAAACCAATGTCCCTTAAGGAGATCTGCCGTCATGGAGCTGTCTCTTCCTCCCTAGCTTCAAGAAGTTGTGCATCTTTTAGGGTGTAGCTGGAATACATGAATGTTTCCACTAACCAGCACCTTCTCTTGCTATTTGAGAAGCTCTATCAAAATAGGTAGTCTGGCTTATTTCTATTCTGTGTGGTGTTAACCTCTGCAGGAGGTAGACCCTGTGCTCTGAGCTCCATGCTGGGAAGTCAAATACTGTCAATATCTGAAGGGATAGGAAGATGTTCAGAACAATAATAGCTACTCTGCAGAGAATTTGATGGACACACAAAACGCAATTGCTTTCATGTGGCATTTTAAGCTCTGTGCACAAACCTGTAGCCTAAGCCTTGGTTGAACCAGGTGCTCCATGTGCTGCTGGCAACCCAAGATGTGCAGTGCACATCTGAACTCCTTTTAAGTTAGTGACTTTAATCATCAATGCCCCATCCTCTCCTAACCTTTCCACCTCCTAGTCCACAGCTGTTTCTGTATCCTTTTAAAAGGCAGACAGTGTGTTAGTAGAGACAAAAAGTTTCATACTTATGCCACAGGGAAGATTACTACAGGAATACCACTCCTATGTTTGTCTTGCCTGTACTTGTAAAACACAATTTAAGGTGGACTTTTCTATCTCTGCAGCAGAAACTGGGTAACTTTGAAAAATAAGTTAAAAAGAATTCTAGTTTAACTTGGAAGGCAAGAAAGCAGAGCTAAGAAACACTCACTCAGAAAATCTGTATTTAAATCTCTAGTTTTGTCTTCTATCCCTCTACTCCAATGCCAATATGCTTCCACATACTGAAGTTCAGAGACGCTCCACATAAAGAAACCACAGCACTCATTGTGGTAATGCCCTGATTTAGCAGCAGACCTAACTTTGTGGTATGAGTGGGTACATTTTGCAGGGCGTTGGTATTGGAATATTTGGGGTTTAGAACAGGATTAGGAAAAGTCTCCAGAGCTGAATAAAGTTCCATTCTCTGTCTAAATAAAAAAGCATGGGTAACAGGGTTTTTTTGTTTGTTTGTTTGTTTCTTTGTTTTTTTAATAAGGAATGTTGTCAGTCCTATTTTATTATGCATAATAGAAGGAGGTGAAAAAATCAATATAAGCACTGTATCTAACCTATTTAAAACTACAATCACAATGTTATCTGAATGCCTTACAACATTGTTTGAATCCAACAAGTAGACAAGAAAACAACAAATCTATGCAGGGTTTTTTATACATATGGTGAGAAAGTTTGCAAAGTGTTAAAATATATTTTCTGTTCTGTATGTTTCTGGTACAAGGAAGTGATGTGTAGAATACTGTATACTTATGAACAGAGCCTTGACTTATACAAGCAATAATCGACTTCAAAACATACAACGTATATCTTAAAATATCCCCTAGAGCTGCTCATATAAAGTCAAATCCAGCACCTACTAAAGTTCAGCGAGCTGACTCTCTTTGACTCCAGTGGGCACTTGACTAAGCCCATGATAATTGTGAAGCACCTGACAGTCTAATTGTATTCATATGAAAAAAATCACATTGCATAGATTTAAACAGGAAGACATGCAATAACAAGACAAGTCACAGTATAGCAAAACCTTGTTTCTTTGGTGAAACAGAAGCAGATATAAAAGTTACAAAGATTTTAGACTTTCATTCACAAAAAACCAGACATTCACATTATACACTATACAAGATAATATAAATAGAGAAAAGTATTATGTGCATTGTTTGGGGGCGAGGAGTGGGGAATGAACCGGCCAACACAGTGATGCACTGCCTAGCTGAATGCCCAAAGATTGGGTACACTTGATGGAGCAGTCACTGCAATTTCTTAAGAGATGTTGCCTGGAACTGTAATTACTGTTCCCCATGAGCTATGGCAGCATCAGTCCATGGGCAGCTCTGCGTAGTACAAACTCTTACGTGTTGGCTGGCTTTCAATTCTTTTCCTTTCCCTTTCAACTTTTTGCGTCATATCCCCACACTAACACAAAGGCATAAACCTCCCATCTGTGTTTATATTTGCAATGTTATTTTAAAAGGTATATCATAGGGAACTTACTGTTCTTTATTTTCACTTTTTTTTTTTTTTAATTTTTTATTTTGTCCGGTGCCCAAAGGTGTGCAAGGCACTTTTCAGAAATAACAGTAATTTCTGTGGAGAGGTCGTTTCAAACGTTACCTTCTACATTTACTGTACACATCCAGGTCAGTTATTGAGCTGACCAGGGTAAGAAATCATAATAGAAAACTCCTACGAACACACTGCACCAACTACAACCTACAAACTCTTTGTGCACACGTTTCTTTCTAGAAAGCCAAGATCCTGATTCTTCTGTAAGTCACACGGTTCTCACCCATCTAATCGCAAACAAATGATCCTGTTTAGCAGGAATTTTGTTCTTCAGGGAAATACCAGTTGAACTGAAAGATGGTTCCAAAAGTGGAGCTCAGGGGCTAATACTGCACTGGTGAGCTCTTTTAATCTTCTTTGCATGGTAAAATAACATCCAATAAATTAAATCAGTATGGCTTACTTCATTTATTTATGTACGCTTCACAGCTGCAGCATTCATACACAAACATTCATTACTTTATAAAAAGATTAAAAAATGGTTATATATACAAAATTATTTACTTTTTTGATTTTTGTTTGTTTTTTACAAAAAAAAAAATCCCCCAAACACCAGGTCTATCTCCATTTTAGAATGCAGAGACCTGTAATATAGACCTTGTGGTTAATGTTGTGAAAGTAATTTTTTCTTTTTTTTGTCTTCTTTTTTTCTTTTCAAAAAAGTGGCCCTGGTTGATAAAGTTAATGTATTAGCACTTGGATTTTTACAAGCCCTCCTGGTCATATACAACTCCTCCATACAGTCCTTTCTCATGAATGGTGAAGTTGGAACGGAGAGCAGAAAAAAAGTTCCACATTGCAGTCCCTAGTTCATGCTTCATGCCACTTTTATGTGCTCTGTCTAAACATTGCATCACATGGACACAAACTGTACCTTGGATAGGAATTGGCACAGTTCCCATTAAAAAAAAAAAAAAAGAGTCATGTAACTTGTGTGTTTATCTTCACCTGATAATAGCAAATTTCAGTCAGTGAAGTTATTTCAACCATTTCCAGCCTAGGTAAACAACACAAAAACAGCGTCATAAATGACTGAAGACCTCTGAGGCCATTCTAACCATAAATATGCCTGAAATTAGTGTGACTTTTCATTTTATATACAGGATTTTAAAAACAACACACAATTAAACAACATTAAAATCATCTTATTTACATTTTCATTGGTGCTAATATCGAGCTGTTTAAATATTGCAGAAGGCTGGTATATATCATAAAATGGTCCACACTGATGGCATATAGAAAACTAACAAACTTTATAGGCTGGAAATGGTTTCCTTTTATCCCCATAAGCACTTCTCCTTTTTTTTTTTTTTTTAATTTTTTGATAAACACCATATTTTTGCAAAATGCATTCTGAATACCGCAGTCCATAGTTTCAAAACAATTTGATAATACTTCTATAAGTGATAGATAGAAAAGGCACAGAATGTTATGACTTTGGCTGAAATGGTGGAAATCCCCATTCACCATTTAGCTCTCAGCGCCTTGAGTCCTGCCACGTCCTGATCCAGCGATGATAGTGTTTTGATGAATTTAACGATGTTCCCTTTCCTGATGAAGAATGTTTATAGTAGTATTTCTTAGAGTAAGTCCTTTGGTATGTGGACGCTGCAACGAGAAGGAGGAAAAAAAGGAAAATTAATTTAAAATTATTTAACTGTGAATGGGCTGGCCGCACTTCACATTACAGTTCCATTTATTCTTGCTTAATTATAGGGTTAACAAATGATTAACTGGTACTATGATCATGTTACAGACAGGAGAAGCATCTCTTACACACAGTTAGACGACAGTTGCAGAAAGAACTGTTAATATTATAAGTACCCTGTTGATTTCAGGGCTTTGTAAGAGTGTTGCTTACTTTAAAAGAATCTTAGTGGCTTCTGTAAAAATAGAAGAGGAACATTTTCATCAGTTTTGGAGGCCTGATATTTTTTCCTGCCAATAGGGTGAGGAGTATTCCTGTCATAATCTGTCACAACAGATTTGTACTTCTCTTAAAATATATGTTCATTACTTATTAATCTTAAATTAGTGTATTGTTTCTGATCCAGCACTGGTTTGCTTTCAAAAAACTCACGATTCATGCAAGTAATTTTAGGCATATCCCATCTTCCATTCCCTTGACACCGGATGGTTGGAATATGACGCTGGATGAAACCATCTTTGCAGTGATATCTAATAAGGGAGTTGATCTCATAACGAGGTTTCATCTTCCCAAAGGTCTTCGCGTTTTCCACAACAGGAGGCTGACCACAAGCAACTGAAAGGAAAAGAGAACATAACCCAAAACATCAGTTTGTAAGTGCACTTCTGAATATGGCAGTGACCTTTAAACCCTGGACAAGGGAAGACGTCAAGGGTCCTCAGTTAGACTCCCAAGAGACACACTGAAATAAGGACAGGAAGATCAGTCTTTTCTGTAGTTCTGCAGTCTTGTAGACCAAATACAGTAATGATGAAAATTGGAAAACAGCGGATAGTACGATCATTATTGCCTTTTTGGTTTAAATTTCTAATGTAAATTCAAGCCAAAAAGGTTGACATACTCACACAAAGAAGTGATTTTCACTGGAAAGCTGCAAAACCTGAAAATCAGTGACGCTATTACAGGCTTTTAAGAAAAAAGTCTCATTTCCAATACTTCTCACATCTTCCTCAACAATAGACTATTTAAAAGCACTTAAAACTGATGGATCCACCAAGGCCCAGACAACATGTTAACAAAAAGTTGTAAATGATAATTGGGAACAATGAAGATTTTGGCTGCTTCTTCACTTTCCCAGTCTGAAGTGGCAGAGGCAATTTCTAAAGTATTGCTGTACAGCTCCTGGTAACAGTCAGGTTTTATGTAAGTGCCAGCTCTAACAGTGTTTAAACCAAATACGCTTTTCAGATTCCAGCGGTGCCATTAAATTAGATGGTTTTGGAAAACAGGAAGGCAAATGTCAGCATTACTCGACAGGTGAAAAGTATGTTCAACTGAAGCTGAAAACCTAACCACATACCAGTGGTCAGCTGCTTGCTCTGACTGCCTACCAATATTCTGCTGCCCACATACTTTAACTTTACATTGATGCCATCCCAGGAAAGAAGAATTGGTAATGTTTTCATAATGTGCAAGTAAAGCAGGCCTGCCAGGTACATGAACGCCTCTTTTGCTGAGATCTGAACCTAAGCAGAAATTTGCCTTGTTTTAACGAAGAGTTTCAACTGTGTCCACTTTAGTGCTTGACTCAAGAACAGATAGGTAGAGATGTAATACATGGATACAGGCAAGGGATGACTTTGTGAGGCTAACTCAGTTGAGAGCTCGCTGTACTGGTCAGCAGAAATCAGCTAGAATTTGTCATTTTAACTTCATAAAATTGGAATTTATAGCATTATGCTATTGTTACTGTAAAGGTTGTACCTGTTCCTTTCTTGCAGGTATAGGTAAGATGATAATTGCATGGTACATCATTCCACTGCCCATTCTCATGCCATATTATAACAACACAGTCTTCTCCAGCAGAAAAGAAGCTGTCAGGCTGGTTTGGTCGCCAGTTCTCATATTGCTGCAGGAAAGAGGAGCAAAACCATTATTCCCAGTGCTGGAGTATATTTACATTCTATTTTACAGAAGAACACACATTACCTTTGATGAAGACCAATCTCAATTGTTTGATTCAGGCTGTTAAGCACAAGCTAAATAAAGCTAGATTTAGAATATCCTTCCATTCTAATAACAGATTAACTCAATGGGAAAAAATACTCTGATCTTACTTCTCACTTACTGTAAACTGATGTCAGGTGAACAAAACAAAGTGTCAAAATGCAGCGCAAGCAAAATCTGATCCTAAATGTGTTGAAACACACTTTCTCCTACATAGACAGACACAAAGTGGAATGCCAGGAAATGCAGTTAATAGCCCATAACCCTTGTTAGTCCACATCTACTAAATGACAAACTACAGGGTAGTTTCTCTGACTCAAATTATTTATTCTCTGACTTATTTAATGAAGTCATTAAATGGGATGACATGCAGAATTAGGTGTAAAATAAGTAAAAGTTTCAGAATATGCATTCAGACCATGGCAGATTGATATTTCCATTATAAAAGCCTAGGTGGCAGACTGAGCTTATACAGCAGCCTTTCAGCTTTAGAAATGATGACCCAAATTCTAGTCTCTGTAGAAAAACTAACTCCAGACATCTATGAATACATACGAATAAACCCAGAAACTGGCACACTAGTTTTAGAAGTAGAAATCTGATTGTTGATATGTGACAACAAAAAAAGGACTTTCAAATGGCTGAAAAATATCTGCAGCATAAAAAAAAATTTAGTTTCTTAGCACTGCACCTGGGACACACATCTGGCGTATCGATTTGGGCAGGCTCCTTTCTTTTGGATCCAAACTCACTACATGCAGGTCTGCGCTTACTTAGCTACACAGCTCTGCAGCTTTCAGCTCTGTATATACCTAAAGATATGTCCCTACCAAGAGCTGCAAATGCTGGCTGCTGGCAGGATGTGCACGGCTCCAGGCATGGGATAAAGCCACATTTATTCCACTGTCGAATGCACTCTTCTAAGCATGGCTAAGCTTATCATTGCACAATGTCATTTTTGGATGAAAATTAGGGAAGATTCGGTCTGTTTTTTCAATCAATGAGCAGGAAAAATAGAAACAAAGGGAGCGTCACACTCATTGAAAATCTATGCAGTAGTCCTTGGTAGTGGACATATAGCCTACTGTCCCTGCAGTCAGCAGAGGTGGGATAATCTTTACCCCACTTCTTATTTCATCTTGATCCCAAATGAAGCACAGTAATTTGAGATTTGCATAATGTTATGTAAAGAAAAGTGAGAGAAGATTTGGGAAACTATTCTTAGTGATTTTCTTCGGGATTTCTGTTGTGTCACTCTAAGAAGAATTTAATGAAGGATAAAAATAGATATCTGAAAGAACTGGAATTCACATAAACACCAGACATTAAGCAGGCAGCTAGCTCCTTGTATGGTCAAAATGACACCGTTTCTACAGTGCTTATATTTTCCTCAGTGCTTACATCTTTGTGTCTAGGGCTGGTCCATATAAATGTCATAAAAGTTTAGCTTTCTATTTTCTTAACTTTATGAAATAACCACTGCCTGGGTGAACACATTTTAGAAATAAAGTTAACATACCCCACACAAGTAGTATTTACCTTAACATGAACCAAACTATGAAAAAACTGAGTTAAATACTTAACCTTTTCCTACCACATGTCATCTTCCCCATCACAGGTTTTAATTATCCAAGCTATTTAATAATCATGGTCTAAATAAATTTGTTCTACACTGAATTTATTACCTCTAATAAAACATTCCCCTTTTTATGTGGAACTAACTTAATTCCATCTCTACATTTCAGTGTTTAATAGTTCTAAACTACAATATACACTAACTCATTTACTCAAGTCCAGAATTCAACATTTCACATTAGGTTATAAATCAGAGTACAAGTTTTGCAAGCACAGTAGTCAAATACTATACATATGAGTCAAATGGGATCAGGGGTGGAGGGGAGCTTCCTGCAATATCTAGTGCAAGAAAGAAAAGCAAGCTCTGTGCCTATCTCCTGAGCCAGTGAGAAGGAAACTGGGGAGGAAGGAATATGTCCATGCATGGCATGTATTAATGTAACTTAGAGTGCTCCAAGACCCCTTTTCCAAAAGAGTATTTTGGAATGGCCACTGGGCCAAAGGTCTAGCACCTTTTCACAGCAGAGATGGTTATGGATGCAGCAATTCAATCAGTAAAGGTCACGCTATCACAACAGAGAAAGCTACTGCCTGCTAAACCAGGGATAGCTGAGTGAATGCACACACTGAAGGCTTAGGCTTGCCAATGGTACCGCCCCAGACACCTGCTCCATCTCCTTTACATGGGGGGCTGTGATGTGCTTTCAGGAGCACCACAAAGTATAAGGCATTGAAGGAAAATTGGTGTAGGTTTCACTTGCACTACAGGGAAGTCTATCTGAGTGTTGCAGCGGTGAAGTTAGCAGAAAAGGAGCGATCACCTCTCACTTTCACCTCTGAATGTCTTCCTACCCAACCCAACCGAGAAGTAAGATTTGGTCATGTAAGTCACGAGTGTATGCCTGGTTGGTTACACTGCTCCAACAATGGGTCATAACTTCTTAAGCTGAGGCAATTCAATTGCTTTCGAGAATACGTCCAGTCATAGACACACATAGAAAAATTAAAGAAAACAGCCAGGTTAGTGGTAGAAAAGTTTGATCAATAACATCCTGACAGCAAAGGAAAGACTCCAACAAGCCTTGCAGCTGTTTCTTGTGGAAATGATACTAAAGAGCTGTTTGCTTCCACAGGGACCAGAGTATGGGAATGAAGGATATTTAATGGCTGTTGGGGGTGTGTGAGCTGAAGGTGCTCAACAGCTTGCCAGTTCCCACCCTAAGCACATAGACTCCATATGCTCTTACTTGCCTTGCCATAATGACTCCAAAATTTGTGTTTGCTTTCCTGGCAGGGTTGCAGTATAACGGCAAAGGATTATATCTAGGCCCTGTGGTTTACTCAAGAATGTCTGATATCCTCCAGCATGACTTGCTGTTAACTCACATCTGATATCGTCATTGCACAGATTTATTTTGGCTGAATAACTCTGATTTTGCTTCAGTTTAGTGCCAGAATTGCTTAGCTGAGGAAGTTCCAGACTGCTGAATTGCTTTCTTAGGTCTCCACCCAGCTCTTCTGTAGTTTTTCAGTTCCTTATTTAGCCACTGATAATGGGATAATAATACAAAAAGATTCTCACAGTTCGAGTAGAATAAGTTGATAGACAAATAAACTAATATTTTGCCTTTCTGTTATGGATTATATTTTTTATGACCATGAGCATGATTCTGGTTTTCAATTACACTAGTGTAAATCAGGGGTGACTGCACTAACTGCAGTAAACCTACATCAGCAAAAAATTAATGGGAAAGAAGAAAATCCTGTAAGTCACATATCGATTTGTACTGTTTGTTTTCAAGGTATCCCTTACAACCTCTCATACCAGGTGTGGTAAGTGTAAAGAGTCCCCTACCCTTGCAATAAGTGCAGTAAATATCTAAGATACTCAGGTCATCATTATTCTGTTGGGAAACAGGGCTTAAAATATCCTGAATAAGAAGCCTTTTTTGAAGTGGCTATGTCATTTAAGATCCTTATATTTCAATGCATTGCTGTCTTTTAGAAGAGTATATTGTACAAAAAGAAAAAAAACAAAACAACTTCATTCATTGGCAACATGTGCCATTCAGGTTTGTTTGGTTTTTAAGATCTCATCCAAAAAAGATCAGCCATATTGACAGATGAGCCAAAAACTGCTGGCATCATTCCAGCCATCCTGCTGCTAGGTTATATCTTCATGTAAACTGTTACTGTCTCAGCAGACCAATGAAACCACACTAAAGAGCACTGTGTTTGAATTGATAAAGCTCAAGACATCCTTTTGCCAACAACCAAGCTTCAGTCGACACCTTTAGCAATAGTCTTAGCTGTAGCATTCATAAGATACAACTTATGTTTCTGAAAACCTTAATAGATTCAAATGCCAATTTAACAAATGGAAGAAAAGCTGCTACAACCCTTTCAGGAATACTTACACTGGGTGATTGCACAGAGGGACCTGAAAACTATTACTACCCTGCTTTTTAAGCAACATTACCGTAACACGTGAAGTTTTCCACTGGATTAAAATGCAAAGCACTTCCAGTCTGTACAATTTAGGACATATAATCTTAATTATCTCAAAATGTACTTTAGTTTGGCTTACTAAACTTTCCTCCTCCAGCTATGAAGAATTCTTTGCTGAGGTGGCTGTGGAGAGGGAAGTTGAAAGCAAGACAGGGGAGCGAAGGCTGGAAGCACACACCTCTGGTTCAGGAAGGCATAACTGCACCAGACACTCTGCACAGTTCTCAACATCCATGATGACAAGATACTTGCAGCTTTTTATCAAAAAACTGAGGTTTCTGTGTAATCAGGTAACTGCAGGACCTAGCCTTGGATTTTGGTCCCTGTACATCCATTTGGTCCTTTGGGAGCCACACCACTAGTCTGTCTTGCCATCATTTCAGGCTGAAAACTGGAGCTCCTGTTACGTTCTTTATGCCTTTACTTATATTTTAATTAATCTTTTTTTGTACAGTTTTTTTTTTTTTTGAACCAAAGCCCACGTTGACACATTAGATTTACTCGCTCTAGCTTTCCCTGCTAAAGAGCACTGAAAATTTTCCTGCAGAAAGAGGGTGGATGGTCTATGGGTTAGAGCTGCAGCTGAGACGAGTTCAGTCCTTCAGGCTTCCTACGTGGCATTAGACAATGCACTTGGCTGCTGCTTCCCTGCTGTAAAACAGTGACAATGTATTCTCTTGCTCACAGGAGGAGCTTGGAAATGATGGGTACAAAAGCCCATGAAGACAGTTTATTATGTTCCACATTTTTGGGGAGGATTTCCTTATACGGCATTGAATTAACTCACAGCCATAATCTGCCACTGGGTGACAGGTTGACTTTTCACATAAATTAAATCTAAGAAAACCAGGATTATAGTAAAAGATGTAAAGTAGCTAACTTTATTAGCTAGTCACTACTTTTTCTCATTCAGAGGCCTGCTAATTAAACGGAATGAGCTAGCCTTCCCATCATGAACAAGATGCTACCTTGTGGGAGATTTTCAGATAACCAGCCTTATTTGAGAGACTCATTTCCTTTTTAACGAGTAATCCACTCAGCTCTTTCAGATGTTTGCCCTGCCAAGGCAAGTAAAAAAGCAAAAGCAGTGTCTCAACTTTGTGACACTCATTTGGAAATTTTAGCCATTCCTTTATCTCCAAAAGGCACACCAAGTGGCTGAGATCAATCGCTCGGATTTTGCATCCTGAAATAGTCAACAAGCACTGTGTTTAATGAAGCACAACAAAATAAACTACTGATGCAAACAAAACTTTACTGGTTGACCTCCTTATTGTGTAAAGGCCAATAATCTTCTGTACATAACTAAAGCTAGGAAATAATTTACTTGAAATACATCTATTTAGATTTACAGGGTTAATGCTTTTCCTTCTGGGAAAAGGAAGCATGTTTTCAGCATGTTTAAATAAGCTTAAAGTACAAATTTTTCTTGGCACTTTTTGGCACTTGTAATTTCCAATGTGATTTTTATTTTCTTTCATTCTGGCTGCTTCCCTATCTGATTGCTTCTTAATGCAAGACGAATGAGGCAAACCAAAAAAAACAAGGAAAAATGTAGAGACTGGCTGACTGGATACCCTCTGTGCCATTTTATCTTAAAGTGGAGCAACATTTTCTGCCTGGTATGTATCACTAAACAAGCTGAAACCACCACTGCAAAGCTCACTGGCTATTGTCCTTTCACCCCCCCCCCATAACTCTGCTAAGAACAGGAATACACTTTTTTTCACAATAGCAGACAAATTCTTAGAAATCTTTATTGGGAAAGCCCCTGAACAAATCCCTCGCTGTGGAGGTTCTGTTATAATTGGATTACTTAACCAAAAATTGCATCTCACTTTCAGTAAGTCCTGGCAATTATCCAGTTTTATAGGTTGGCTGAAGTACAGCAAGATCAGCACAAGGTTACAATGAGTATATGGATCAGTTCAGAAAACCCTTGTTTGTGGTTCATACTGTTATATAGCACTGATTCTGTTACATGAGATACTCATGGGAAGTTTGAAAGGGATTGCATTTCCTTCTGATAGAAAGAAAAATCAAACTAATTACTTTGAAGATTTGGCAATGTCTGAAATAATTCCTTTAAGTTCACCTAGTATTTGAATGCATTTATACATTGGGAAAGACAAGCAACCTTATAGCATAGGCTCTGTTTCACTTAATTTCATCCCAGTCCTGCAAAGGATTTTTCTGATTAATTTTATGAATGGGAAAAGTATGACAGAACTCATGAAAAGCATTTGTGAGTTTAAAAACTCCATTCGGTGAGTGCTTAAGCATATACCTTGCTTTAAAGACATAGGTGGTGCCTTAAACTCTGTAAGGTAGATCACATACACAATTCAGACACATACTAAAATAACTTGCTGAAGGAGGGACTAAGCTAAGGGTGTTGGTAAATCTATGTTGGGAGAAACTCTAGTCAGTTTGAAGACAATGGCTATATTTAGACTTAACTACAAGTACACACAAAAATGACATATCATGATCCTGATATTTTTTAACCATAGTTGAATGGCTTCCGTCAAGCCCTTAATCTGATCTTTAGTTGCATGGCATTTGAGCAACTGGCAGGATTTGGATCCAGTAGGCACTCAACACTCCCCATTACAGAGTCACACTGTGAGCAAGACAAACTCTCAGAAGGAGCTTTGCTAAGGACCTTTGTAAAAGATTTCACTTGAAAGGGTTTTTTGGTAACAGAGTAGTGGGATGTATTGAAAAACTCTTTGATTTCCTATGCAACAGCTTGCAAAAAAAGAACTCTGAATAACATACACTCATGTATATCTATGAATATCCACAAGCACTGATTGCAGATTGAAGAAGCAGTAAGATCTATGCAAAAAATAAATAATTTGGGAAAGAAATCTAAGGAATACAAATTAAACAAGTAAAAAAAGGCTAGCTGATGAAGCTGAACCATGAAAGTACTATCAAGCCTATCTTTTGGGGGGAGTTGATCGTGTGGTGGAGCAGACAACTAGCTCTCTTGACATTTTTTCAAGACAATACCATAGTATGACTTTTCTGTGAGAAGCAGAAACCATTAAGTATTGCAAGAAGCTCCCACTAGATGGCAATGTCTACTCACTACTGAGTCCAGACAGTAACTTTTGAGTAGTTCCAAAACAGTAATTATTCAGAAAATATCTCTCTTCTATTAACGCTTTAAAAGCGATTTGAAGCCAATGGACACAATTCTATTGACTTTTATCTGCTCTACACCAACTCTTCTTAGAGTAATAACTTTCATGGTGGTTCACACACTGTACCGTTCAATTTTGTGGCTATATTGTGTGTGCTGGGCTTTCAGAAGTCACCTTAATACAGGGACTGAAAAAATGAGCAGCAAAGAGCTGGGGAAGTTCTCTTGCTAGTGGGCAGGTGTTTCACTGTGGAAGAAAAGTATAGTAGTGTGTTAAATGTTGGTTGGTATAATACATGTTCTTTGGGAGTCACACTAACATGATTATCGACATGATGCAAATTGCATGGGGTGTGACACTATTGTGTACGACTACCAGGAGAGCCACTGAAAAAGGGAAAATCCTACACTTTGTCACTTATTTCAACAATTACTGCAGGTTTGAAGCTGTCCAAGAGTTTTAGCCTAGAGCCAGCCATAACAAGGCTCTGAAGTAACTGCTGACCCCCCTGGTTAGAATGAGACAAAACCCCACTTTGTCCAAGAAGCCCTCTTTACTGCCTACGACATACTGAACTAAAAATATACCTGTCATTAATAACATTATATAGTTCTCCCCCATTTAAATGCAGGTCAAATGAGAATCTTAAAAAGAGGCTGTAATGACTGACTGCAGCACAAAACCAAAACATTTGGTAGATTTAAAATCTCCTTCTCCAAGGATCCTGTGGGACACGGGCACAATGAGCTTTTTGTTTGCAGCTGACTACAGTACTTTTTAGTTTGTTTGCTTTATTTAACCCTCAGAAGCAGGCTCCTTCCCTACAATACTCCATGTCTTTTGAAGGTTTTTGTGTTCAATAAAGTTACTCTTTCTGAGAGGGGTGCAGTTACAGATTTGCTCAAGTTAAAGAATTCTGATTCACTGACCAATAAAGGAAGGAAAGAGAGGGCTTTGTTTTTGCCAGAATTAAACTTCTCATTTATTTTGCATTTGTTTTTCTTTGTTTGTTGGGGTTTTTTTTTTTGGGGGGGGGGGTTATTGTAGCTACCTAACACTGACAACCTGAGGTCCAGAATTGCAAAACACAAAGCATAAACGTTCCTATGCCGAAGAAAAACCAATGTAGGGTCTCTGGACAGTTTTAAAAGTGGCAATATGCCCCATTACTTTCCTAGCTGGCAGCATTCTCCAAGTGACAGACAATCTGGCCACAGACACTAGCCAGCTCCTTATTACAGCACTAATCTTATGTAATGGGAGTGAGCTCACTGCCCTACAAAGCACTAATTATCAACAGCATTTTCCAAAGGATATGAATAACTCCCCTTGTGAGACAGAGGCCCAAGGCACAACCCCAAGTAGCTATATGCGCTTAATCCATAACATGAATAGCTCCAAAGGACTCCTTTACCGCTGTGCCTGCTCATAAGGGACCTTAACAGTGAAACGCCAGCAATCCAAATACAATGGAGAAGCTGCCAAAAGCAACACCAGATTTTTTTCTATTTGGATGGGTGTGCTTTACAGCTGTAAAAGTTACTATTCACAGAACTAAGTGAATTATTTAATTTCAATTTCCCTAAGATATTTTCAAATGTCACATTTTGTTCACTCTTCCTTTGATCAAGCCAATTATTAAATGTCTCCACTGATAATGTAGGTTTTATTATTTTGCAGTTTGTATTAGATCAAATTTAAAGTGTATGAAGATCCAAGTAGGCATGGACAAATTCCTCTTTTCACATAGTTGTGTATTTAGGCCTTGTTTTCTTCTCCTGTATCACTGTGATTTTCCCAAATGTATTTATTTTTACTGCTAGAGCTTTTTATGATAATTGTGGGATGGAGATTGTCCATGATTCATCCTTGAAGAGTTGTTCACTATCACGGAAATGCTGGAAGAAAAGTCTACAGAAAATTGCAAGAATAATTTTGATTCTGTAATTTTTTAAATGTAAACAAAGTCTTACATATAGATGTTTTCATTCCTGTGTAGAACGTGAATCAGAGGAAAACTAACGCTTTCCCACACCAAATGCCAACAGAACAGCCCTATAACTACACTGCAATCGAAGAAAAGCAGAGCTAACAAGACATACTCTTTAAAATACTGTATTATTTTCTTCTGCCTCTTGCATCTGTCAATGTAATCACACCTGAAATGTCTTGAGCAGAAATTGGCTTGATTTTCAGGAAGTAATGAATAATAAAGCTCTAAAAATGTTGAGGTGCTGTGAGTTCTCTGAACATATTTCAGTACCTGCTCTCACTACCTTCAGACAAACCTTTGAGACAAATTATCTGGAGTTAGGGACTAGGCAGATGCACAAAAGTTTGAAGCTTACAAATTCCCTTCCTAGTGGTCCATTAAATCTCAGATGTTGCTAGTATCCCAAGCCCATGCTTGTCCCAGTGGTCCCTAATCTCCAACTCACTGAACTTGCACTACAGGTGAGGATCTAGATTTCCTGAAGCACCATTCGCTTTTTATGTTGTACTAACACAGCTGCCATCAACCCTGTTCCCTTCATATAAAAAGGGAATGGTGGCTGCTGCCAAAGCTTTTTTCATGTGGCCTATCAGCTCCAGAACACAAATCCATCTCTCCCAACCACCGGAAATGATGAAATATTCATTCTTTCAAAAATGGAAAAAAGAAAAAAAAGAGAGAGAGCAGGAACACATTGTAGATGAGAAAAATTGCTTCCTGCCATATGGATATAGTACAACAAATCAGAAGAAGTTAGATTCATACAAGTGGCCAGCAACAGATTCCACTGTTTTGTATAATTATAGTTTATTTCATTCTCCATATTGGACAAGGTAGTCTAAGCTTAGCCAAGGAGCTCCTTTGAAGATGTGTTCTGACATTAGACAAGAAGCTCCCAATTTGTGGGTTTTTTTTTAAGAAATTGCAAAAAAAAAGAGAAATATAAGCAAATTGGCTTGAACAACAGAATCCACTACAATGAAAGATCAGTTATCTGGAAAGTAATTTGTTTATGAAAAAGTAGCACCTGGGCTGACAATTAAACTTCAGGGCATGAGAGGTATGACCCAACTACTTTATTCATGTTATTTCACGTTTCAATCCCAGTCTGTGTAGTAAGGACAGCATGCTGAAAAGGTGTCTTTTACCACAAAATGATGAGACTCATCTACACAACTCTATCCATTGCACAAGATTATGCCATTTTGCCTGAAAGGCAGGAAATTTCTGAGAAGTTTTAAGTTAAAAATCATTTTAGAATAAAGAAATAAACCTGCCAAAATCCCCTAAAAACACACAGATAACTATGACTCAAACACTTCAGTGAGGCAGATCAAAAGGCCTCCTCAAGTTCTCTTTGCAGGAATAGAACCTACAATACTATGATTTAGGAGTGTGCCCATTTCTATTTTGTTAGGATAATTTTCCTTGTCTTCACAGTTCTTGTTAAGGAAAACAGATAGACTCAATACAGATATGAACAAATGTCATGTGGACCCAAAAGTTTTAAATACTATTCCTCATTTTCTCACTGAATCTGAATGTACTTGCTTTGTTATTCAAGACACCAACATTTTTCTTGAGGAAGTCTGAGGATCAGAGCATTTATTTACAAGACCACTGTTCATTTATTCCAAGATTTGCTTACTGGCATTATTTTTACAAGTTAAACATAAATTCCAGATGATACATGAAAAACATGCATAGGAATAGAGGGGCTTTTTTGATTGCTTCTGGTTTTCATGAATTGCTAACAGTCAGTATTTTCTACAGGGGTTAAAAAAAGATAATTCCAAGATATCATAAGTGGCTGACTACAGTTACTCTACTACTAGGCACCTAAATAATTGCCCCTGTTTTCAGCAGGGCTGTGAGCTTGTCAAGGGTACTCTAAGTACGGTGTAGGTTTCTCAGTAAGAACCTTAATTCTATGTGCTCACTTTTTAAAAATCTTGGTCATATTGTCCCACATGCCTTAAAAAACAAGCAAACCTCCCATGCCACCAAAGAGGCATGAACTGATCTCTTCTGGACACTGGACAGAAAACTGAATTGCCCTTGCTTATTTGGTTGGCGAAACTATCATCCACTGATTCGTGAGGTAAGGGAAATTTCTGAAATCTCATCTGAGAATTTAAGCTTTCTCACATTACTAGGTGAATGACAAAGGTGAGTTTATCACCCTGATCTCACATGAATTGATGAGAAGCATGCTTCTCTGTATTTTTGGGAGGCGAAGGAAGAGAGACAGCACAAGATTTATATGCCAGTGCTGCATATGACTATGAAATCCACAAAAAACAGTTAGGTGGGCATGTGTATTCAATAACTCACTGTACCTAGAAATGATGTACAGTGCATTTGGAAGTACATTTGTTGGTTTTCACTAAGCAACTCATGTACATGCTTTGCCCAGCTATCATATTTAATGGTGGATGGCATTTAGCTTCTGTTTAAAAAATCTGGAAAACCACAACTTCACATGAGCTAAAAATGTCAAAAACCAACTGGTTTCCTTCCATTGGTTGAAATACCTTTAAGATGCAAATAAAAAAAAAAGTATTTGATCCATTTTCCAGAAATTACTAATAAGTTCCTTTCAACATACTGCTTATTTAAGTTGTGGGTTTCCTTATGTCCATGGAAAATGCGTACCGGAGTAATCCAAACCTTGTTCCATAATCTCCAGTGGCAGAGCCTGTGGTTCAGTGATCTCCAATTCTAGATATATTTTTTTTTTGGTTCAGAAAGAAGACTCATGTGAAAGAGAAATCAATAAAATGTATCACAGCTATTTCATCTGTGCAGTACTGGGTCAACTTGAGCACTGGGCCAACAGTTCCATCCACAACATGTCTTGCTGTTGCTGTTGTTCATTTTCTTTTCCTTTTAAGTCTACCAAGCATCAGAACTTTTTTTCTTTTAATCCAAAACCTAATAAAATCATGTAAGCATGATTTTCAGATTAAACCAAGCTGTAATTGGCAGAAAATTCAAACAGGTATAAAGATGAATGTACATCACTTGTAGATGCACAGTCTATCTAAAAGCTGGAGTGACTTTTCTGATAGTATCTCTGAGAAAACTCTTATGTCAGAGGAATCCTCAGTAGACTTGGCAAATTTTCCTTTATGCCAGAAGTGCTGAATAGAATGGTAGATAGGTAATATTATCTTGGAGAAAGTATGGAGCTGGGCAATAAAGTTAGAAACAGCTGAATTACAGATGCACCCGGTTATGTAAAACACAAGAAGACTATTTAGATTTTGGCTATATGGAGCTACCTCTAACCTCAGAAATTCAAGTTAGAACCTGAGTGTTGATGTAATAACACTGATTTTTATGATCCCAAATTATACTAATGCATTTAATGCTATCATAACTACTGTTCACCTGCAAATACATAAGTGATGCAATTTTTTGACCTACACAGTATTCAAATTCATTGGAATTTTAAGACATCATCAGGGAAATACATTTGATGGTTATATTTGATTATGTTATTGTTCCTATTAATTACTAGAGACATAATTAATCACTGTAACCAGAAGAGTGGTTAAAAAGTATGAAAAATAAGTTAGGAACTAGAGAAAAGGAACAAACGAGGAAGCCGCTCAGAACCATGGTATCCAGAAAACATATGGAATAAGTTATGAGGGAAAGCTATTGAAGCAATGAACATAAATGATTTCAAGAGACACTTAATTTGTTTCCAAAGGAAGAGACAGAGGGAGGTTGTTAAAAAGAAAAGAAAAATAAAGTGGAAAAAAGATCAAAAGAGAAATCTGTTGGACAGATGGTCCTATTCTGCTCCTAGATTATCTTCATTTCTTAAAATTGAAAATTAAAGTAAAAATGTAATACCACATTTGCCCAGTAGGCTGAATTAAAAAATAGAATCTCAGCCCTAATTTTAATTTCCTTGAATTTGTCATTCAGTGACATACCAAATTTGTCTTTGGAATACATAAGCATGTATCTTGTTTTACGCTTCCCAGTGTAAGATGGGCTGCCTCTTTCAGGCACTACATTTATGCTCAAATTTATCTCGCCTAAATTTAGATTCTTTAGTGAAGTATAGGCTCCTTGACCAATCACTGCAGATGGCCTGGACCACCCCTGAGCTCCAACCAAACCTAAACCACCCTCAGAGGGTTCCTGTTACTGTCAGTGAGGTGTAAGAAACCACATTAGGAGACAGACAATGAACTCACCCAGAATGAGTAGAGTTCAAGGCCACAGCCTGTCTTGTGCTCCCAAAAATACAGGAGAATAGGCAAGAGAAAAAAATGAAATGAAACTGTTTTGCTTACATCCTGCAAGACTTTGTGGTTCCAAGCACAAAAATGGGTGCACTGGTATCACCACAGATGCACTGAGCAATCAGTCAGGCAACAACTAGTTTCATCAACTTTTTCTTCCTTCCTGTGCTGTCACCTGTCACACACGGTAGTTACCCCAAGAAATGGCTTATTTGCAAGTCATTTTAGAGGACTTTAAAACTCTAGTTATTTACATGAAATGGTAATGAATGAAGCCTGCTTTGCTCCAGGTGTCTTTCTACATAGGTTGTAGCCACATGGTATACAGCAATTAAAATTGTGTGCATGTTTGAGCACGTGTATATGTGTGTCCAGATGCTTTTTGCTTTAGGAAGAATTCGCAACTGGAAAGGAAAATAATAAACATAACCAGTTTGGTTTTTTTTTAACGTAATGTTCTTCAATGGGTATTAAACAGCAATAAATCACCTGTTCCTTCTATGAAAGAGACTGTTTTGAATTGCAAAGAGCTCAACCATTTCCTGTACCCATCAGCTCTTTGATTTAGGTTAGTTTAAGATGGTAGAGAGTGTTCTCCCTCTTCTCCTGCTGATTTTCCTTCTTGTTTTAAGGCAATAAAAGGTATCAACAGCATCTTAAAATTTTATGGACAGATTATTGATTACAGGTCTCCAGAACCACCTAAGGATGGCTGCTTTTCCATCCTAGCTGTAGAGCTGCCATACAGTCTAGAACAATCTCCAGCAATACTTGAGAGGCTCCTTTGTGCACTCCCACAGACCCAGCGAACCAACTAATTTAATACCATATCCTAGTCTGAAAAATGCATTCTGCTCCATATATAGGAGGGAGAGGAGAATTGGCACGTCTCCTTGTAACATCAGAACAGCACAAAACAACTCCACCAGAGACTCTTAAATTACAGTTTCAGACTTTTTGAGTTTTTCAGTTTGGAAACTTTGAGAGCTCTCACGTATACAACAATAAGAACTAAGAATAAGATTTTAGAACTATACCACAAAGTAGTAATTACCCGAAACAAGTTTGCTGGTTGTTTGCTTGGGTGCATATTTAGTGACTGCATTTTTTCATGCAGCTTCCTTCATTGATGGTAGGAATTTGATAACCCACCGCAGAAAGAAATGACTAAGTGATTTCATTTCAAAGGCATCTTACCAGTGGGCTACCATCAGTCCAGCGGAAATCACGCTCAAACATCTTGTCATTGAGGCCAATCCACTGGTAGTCATGCCCAATACCTAAGGAACCAGAAGGAGATTTTTATTAACCTTCCCATAAATGGAAGAGATTTCACCAAAGAAAATAAAAAGAATTTGCACAGAATGAATCAGACATCCTGTTCCTATGATTCTTCTACTCATTATGCAAAAAACTATTTACAGGCTATTTTTCAGCTTTTCAATTTTAATTTGGGATGTCTATAAAACTGCAGGTTCTCATCTAATGGTTTTAAACAATCCTGTCTCTTTCCTTCTGATGGCATGCCCCAAAGAAAACAGATTAAATTCCTACCTGAATGCATATAAGGGGAAGAAAAAAAAAAAAGAAAAAAAAGGTTAAAATAATAATAGCATATATTTTAATCTACATATTTCAAGTTTTGGTTAGGTTGTGATCAGAGTTGTCTAGATTGTGCAACACAATATACAGGAACTATTTCTTTATGCCTACCTAATACAATATATGGTCATTGAAGTCAGGTGCACAAAAAATCTAAAGCCTCCAGAAAAAAATGTTTCAGCAATTTCCAATGCTAACACAACAGTTTCTGTTTTCTTCCCCAAAACCAAAGTACTTTCTATGTAACAAAATATAACTTAGTAGTGATAAGGAACTTGCACTGACTGCAAAAGTAAATGAGGGACACAAAGTGTGGCTTTTAGACATTCTAAAAGTAGATTTTAAGATGGAGACATAAAAGCTGAGTGATCAGGAGGATATTTCACTAGCGCTGAACCCTCAGTGCCTGCTCTTCTTTAGAGGAATCCTAACAGTACATACGATTCACAAAGATCTGCTCCTCATGAGACAAGATGCTTGTCAAATGTGCTCCCTGGAGACGGCATTCCCTTTCAGCTGTGTCCCATGTACGCCGATGGGCAAAGTATTTGTAGCACTGTCCTTGGAACTTGTGCCAGCCATAATCACAGGTCTCCGTGTCTGTGACAAACAAACAAATCACAACTCTGTCAATGAGCGTGAAACACAGGCATGTTTCATGCAAGTGGAGGGATTTTCTGCAGTGCAAAGGTTCAAGAAGATACCCACCCATTAAGCAGTACAAATGCAAACAATCAACACTCATCCTTGAGCCTCATTACATTTTCAGGTAGTTCTGTTTACCCAGTTTCTGTACAAGCTGCAAGAATATTACTTATGTAAGGAGTATAATTGTAACTGGTAACTTTGTGAGCTTCCACTGATCAAATTGTGCTGTATCTGGACAATCTCAGGAAGACACCTTCAGTCAATAACTCTGGATGAATGAAAGACCTGAATGTTGTATTGCAGTTAGTCTACATTTCATCTGAGTTATCTGAGTCTGAATTTTCACTTGCAAGGGCAAACAGATCTTTGAGTGACTGTACTGAATTACCTTGGTTTGGAAGAAACTGATAACTGAAAATAATACGAAGGAAAGTGCTTGTGATTGTTCAGTCCACAGATGCAAAGCTGCAGTATTGTCTTTCTGAACTCACCCCTCCAAATCCTCCTCCAAAACCCATCTTCCTTGACAAAGTCTAACTTAATGAATTTTACGCATCAGTTTCTAAGGAAGGCTGTAAAGATGAAATGCTAAGTAATGAAATGCACATTGTCTGTGCTTGCATGAGGGGTGGTACTGATAAGAATGCATAATAGACAGAAGTTCACATCAGCCAGTATATCCTTTCATCTAAAGACAAATAAACATGAGCCTTGGAACACTAACAATGCATGGATTTGACGTTAATTATTTTGTCAAGGTTAAGCAGCTGTAAACGGAATAGATGGCAAGAAACAACAAAGTTCCGTTTCCAATTTGCTTCTGCACCAAAACTGCAGGAATGAATCACAGACAAAAATCAGTATTAATAAGATGGGCATAACAAATACGATGGCTGAATGTGTCTGAGCTGTGCTTGAAGATAAGAAGATCTTGCCATTGAGAAAAGACTTTAGGGAGAAATGGGAGAAACAATAGGGAAAACTCAGATTGTTTTGAGTTATGGCAGATGAAATGGCTTCATATAGGACACTTCAGCACAAGATTAAAGCTTGTTCCGACTACAGCCAGTTCCAGCTATCTACGCACATGATGCCTAACCCTGAAGGGCCTCAGCTGCAGGATGCTGAAGAACAGAAAGCTTAATTTTCCCCACACCACACATCAAATAGGAATTTGCCACTTCTCATCAAGTTTTATCAATCCCCAAACAAAACTTCCCTAAAGAAACTGGCCTTTCCAGAGGTATAGATATGAAACTGGATTTCTTATTTTCAGTCAGTCAATTATAGTCAGTAGTCATTAACCTGGTTTAGCCAAAGGGGCTCTTTTTGCATTAGTACAGAAAAAAACGAGTCTTACAGACTACGCCAATGACATATGACCGAAAATTCTTTAACTATGATATTTCTTAGGTTTGAGCAGCTACCACCTGGAAGAGAATTGTGAAATATTTTTTTTTACAACACAAGGCTGATTCTTAATTCATAGCAGGAAGAGGCCATTCACATCCTGAAGCACTGAAGTGTTTATCTTTTTTTTAAGAGTTTTTAAATCTCCCAAGATAAAAACTAGATTTTACATGTACATAAATGGATTTAAAAGTGCAAACATATCACTTCAGAGGCTTACCAGAATTTCTCTGTCAATTCCTGGCAACACTAATAATGCAGCAGTCATTGCCTTAGGAGTTTGGTATCAAAGTCGTTTTCTAAAAGTCTTCAGTGCAGACGTAAATGTACCCAACACAAAGGCATAATAGAGCTTACACTGATTATCTCTGTTCTATTTTCAACAAGTTAAGCTGTAGAAAACTGCTTGTGCCTTGAGTAATCCCAGCTATGAAAAAGGAATGTAATCTATACTACCAACTTCTTAGCTTTTTATCTTTTCCATCTTTGTATTCTGTATGAGGTGCAGGCTGCAGATACAGTTTTAATCTCTGGCATCTAGGCCATTTTAAAGTTTAGTCTGCCTTTGGCTTTCTAGAACATTAGTTTAACCACAGGATGCTGACTAAGAAGGCTATGTCCTTTGTGAAGGCACTTAAGATTTTATTATTCATCTTGTTCAGGGACTCCCTTGTCCCACAGGAAAGAAGTCAGATAATAACAAGGACCTTTGCATACTGAGAAAATTGTGGTCAGAGAACAACTCCAGGCTATTCTAATCAAAGCTTCCCTGGCCTCTGCTAGGGAAGAAGTGCATGGTTCAAGAGAAGATCTGCTGAAAGACACATGAGGGAGGTAAAGAGGGTTGAAAATACAAAATCTAGAAGAATAGGTTCAAAGAATGAGATGTAATGGCCTGAGAATGAGTCACAAATAACAAAATTTCTCTTCTTAATATAGAGGATGCCAAAATGACATAGGTACTCTTAGTTGACATGCATGCACTGCAGTGTACATACAACTACTCTCTCCTATCCGAAATGGCATGTTGTTTTCCAAAAGAGAAAGTTGAGTAACTTCTTTTGTACCTCTGTGTAGGCCAAATTTACAAAGATGGAAAAAGATAGGGCTGATGGCTATAAAATACATAGGATTTTTAGAAGCAGAAGAGAGAATACTTTTTTTTTTTTTGATTGAGAGAGAGAAGATGTTGATGAGAAGAGGGGAAAAAGGAATGGGGAAAGGGAGAGTCAGGAGGCTAGAGGATGAAAAATGCAAACCAGGCAAGTAAAAATATTGGGACTGCTTCATCTCTGCAGTGCTTTGTCCTGAGTGTGTATCTTACTGCATTAACAAAGCTTAGAGGGTGACATGAAGGTAAGGGCTTCACATGGCTGTAAGTTTTTTATGCCTTTACTGAACCAGTAAAGTCTAATTGCAGGTGGCTGCAAATTTTCTGACCTAATCACCTATAAGCAGAATAAGTGCAAGGACTTACTGAATGCAATACTCCATGTTCATTGCATACATATCCAGGGAGGTAATCACCAATTTCCGTAACCTTATTCCAGAACATAATGGAAAGACTGAAACACTGCTTGCCATGTTTATGGTGTTTTAAAAGTTGTCTGACTGGCCTTAAGATTTATGACAATTTACAGGCTTTTTCAGTGATGTGTACAAGGAGTTACTTACACAGCTTCTGTTCTCTATAACTGCAATTATGTATGTATAACAACATACCTAAACATTGCATTAAAAAAAAAAAAGTTCTCTGTAGGTTTAATACATAGATAGGTACGGCTTTTTCAACAGTTTTTCAACAGTTGCTGACAATAGATCCCTTGTCTTTAAAGAAATTCCATAATAAAAGGCTGAAAGAAAATAAAGGCTAAAACACAGGTACTAGAACATAATGAGAATCTTAATCAGCTGTGAATTTTATCTGTGATTGTCTCCCTTCAGCATTCAAAAAATGCCTGAGGCCCATCAGCCCACACATCTTGAGGAGAAACCCATTTCCCTGGTAAATATTCAAAATAATCCCTTCTCAGCTGAAAGACATCAGTTAGAGACCATCTGTTTTCAGAAAGTATCTTTGCAGTGAGCCCTTCTTAAATACTTCCATCCCAAGCTACGAAGCCCTGGGAACACAGTGAATCAAATGAGACCGGAGCAATCACAAACATTTGAACAGTGAACTTGGGTTACAAAAAAAATATTGTTGCTGATATGATGATTAAAAAACCCAGTTGTTTTGTTTTCAGAACCTGGAAAAGAACAGCTGGTTGTATTATCCCAAAGAGGCATGTCCCATAACAAACACATATGTGCCATTTTGGCACACAGGTCCATACATGCAGCTGCATTTGGTAAACAGAGTAGCCTAGGCGCACCTGCAGAGATTCTGCAGCGAAGAAAGTCAAACCTGAAGTTTGAAACATGAACACCATTCCTTGAAAGCAGGTAGACACCAGTTAGAATAGCAAAAGGAGGAAAAGAAAGGGAAACTCTAGCCAGTCAAGGAAGGAAGAGGAAAATCTAAATAGGTGCTCATCCAATTCTCATAAAGAACACTTATTCTTGAAATTGAGGTTCAAATTGCAAGTCTCTACCATTTTGTTGTTTCCCAGGTAACTATTCATGAAGTAAGGTACTCCTCACACACATACAGATGGCCAGATAATGCAACAACAGCTGCAGACTTTCATACCCCACCCTGGTCTCTGGGAACTATTCCCTACAGTTGGTTCCACCAGCCCAGTGTGAGACAGGGTATCAAACCCTCCTCTCCTCTTTCCCCAAACATGAAGCTTGCAAAGCAACATTTCAGGCAGCAAAATTGGGAGGATCTCAGCTCTGGGGTCATTTATCTGGACACCAAGAGTTCTTGGTGAAGGGCTTTTCAAAGAGGGATGACAATGGAAAGACTGATGGCTCCCCCAGCATAAGATTCATGTCAAGATCTACTGTAGCCTACAGTCACCTTTTGAAAAAGTGGGTTTGGGATATTTCTGCATCTTAAGAAGTGATGTTCAAACTTTATCAAGTGGCATGTAGAATATGCATCTGTACTTTGAAAAGATACATGTGGTGGGCAAAAGAGGGTATTATCTAACAGAGGTACTCCACTCACTTTTAATATAATCTGAACCACTAGAACTACTGGCTTACTGTGCTACTGATTTAGTTTAAAAAGGAAACACCCTCAGCTGCTCTACTTCTAATATCAGACAACTGTAGCTCTGTTCAGGAAGAAGTTCCTGGTCTCAGATTGTCTGCTGAATTGTTTCCACCTGGCAAAAAAAATGGCTGTCAGGGAGCCAGTTACAGCTCACTAGGTCTCAGGATTGATTTCCGTCACCCTAGGTTAGATCACCCTGAAGGCTCCTCTAACTTCTACCACCTGCCAGAGCTCCCTGATATGCAGCTGCACTGTCCTCTGGTCACATCCCCTCCTAATGCTAACACAGGCATAATACATCAGCCAAAGATCCCTTGGTCTAGAAAAGTCTCACAGAGGCACTTGGGTGAAATTCTGAGCTCTATGTTTTTCTACACCAGTGCTGTGGAACAAGGATGCGGTGGAGTTGTCTCCTATATTGAGCTTCATTTCCAGAGGCAATGCATTCTCGCTGCTTCCATTCCCTTCCATGGCATTTTGAATACTCAGCACTGTGCAAGAAAGCCCTTCAGCTTGCCTTTTTTTGAAATTTTCTAAAATGAATAGTATATATTGGAGAAAAAAAAAAAAAAAGAGTAATGAAACATAATCTTGGTGTGCTCAACTCCACCTTTCCTGTGGCACCAAGGTACGCATTCTGTCGTTCTGGCAGGTCTTTAAATCTACTGAGGTCAGGACTGGTGCCTTGAAATAAAGTCTGCTTGCCAGACAACCGTGTCTGAATCACCAACACAGTTTTATTTTGTCTGGTGGAGTGGAAATTTGGCACTAAATGCTTTTCCCAAGTCCCAAACCACTGCAGGACTTTAAGTGGAGGAAATTTAAATTCCAAAGCTGAGTGAGCAGGGCTCTGGTTCTGATTGACAAACTAGGAAATGTTCCCATTAACCACCTAAAATGCGCTCTCAGGTTGGTCATAAAAAGCAGCTTAAAGTTACCCCGGTACTCAGAGCCACTCGCTACTATGGATTTGCTGGAATGAAGGGGAGGAGGAAGAGAGTGAGAACATTTATTTCTTTTGTTGTGAAAACACTGTCAACTTATCATTTTGGAGAACAGATTCAGAAAGTCCTTTCAAATTACAAGGTTAGCCAGACTACTGAAAAAATTAAACAGTGGAAAATGCTGGAGCTGGTTAGCTTTGAGAGTTTTCGGCTCTAACAAATAAATTTCTATAGGTTGAGCTGGAAGAGCTTGCAAACTGCCTTTCACTGAAGATGAAACAAACATGAAAATACACAATATTAATTAAACAAATGCAAAAGTCTAGTTCACTCACCTGTGACCAAAATCATTCAGCTGAATAAAAAGAGAAGTATTTTCATAAGCTTTAGAAAGTACACTTTAAAACACCATTTCTTTTCCCTATGGAAATGCCTTCATTAATTTTACTGACAGAACAGATTTTGCTACCCTGTTCCTCCTCCTACATATACATATTGAGTAAGCACCTCTCACTGTAAATACTTCTTGTAAATACAGTGGAATTTCTTGCAGGCAATGTTCTAACAATTACAGAGACTTGGGTGTTTAATTTGATTTCAGTTGTCCAGTTTAGAAAGCCTTCACAAGTTCCTTGTAATTGTGATCCTGCACCTACTTTTGCTAAAATAATAACAAAATATATCAATTTGAAAATTCTGGGATGAAGTTGTCGAGGCTATGGTCCCCAGTGGATGGATACATAATCTGGCATATTCAGAAGACTATTCCTACTTTCCAACGATGCTTATTGGAAGTGATGTGTTCTGATACGTCTTTTACAATATATTTAAATTTTTAAGACAGAAGCTCAGTCAGAGGGTAACTCTGCTCCCATTCATTATCCCGTAGGCAACACTACAGTAAAGAGAGAACCTACTACCTTCCCAGTAGTTTGCAAGCCAATCCATGCAGGCTGTGCTTGCCTTGGAGCCACCTGAAAACTGTACAGATGTTGTTACTCTGACACAGAAACTGCCAAATATATCAGTTTATATTTGGTACAGCAGTAATGTGACTTCCAGTCAGGTCAGCATGTGGGTAGAGTTCGCTTTCATCCATCTGCAAAAGATGGTGCAGATGCAACCTTAAGCAAAAAGTCCTGAGCCACAAATCATGGGAGTCTAACATACTCAAAAATTAAAGTCTCTCCTCATCACTGATGACTTCCCACAAATTTTGACAGTTTCTTCCACCCTCTCATTTTTAGCAGGCTTTGCCTAGTTACTCCAGAAGGGTGTTGAAATGGAAACAGATGACCTCAATCACCATTGATTAAAGAATATACCTTACCTTGTTCACAGAGAGCTCCTATATAACTTGGCAGACACAAGCAAGAAAAGGTATTGAGACCATCTATACACGTGGCTCCATTCCGGCATGGGTTAGACTGGCATTCATCAACATCTACGACATAAAGATAGAAGTGTTTTTATAATCCACCCACCTCCTAGAAGGGAAATGTTCTTCAGTCTTAGTCAGACTTACTACTAGGACTAGTTCAATCCTGAAGAATGAAGTATTGCAAAAGATCCAAGTGACCGGTTTATTTGCAAGATAACTGATTTCCCTGTGCACAACCTTCCTTTCTCTTCATCCACAAGCCAAGAAGCAGTTTTCTCAGGAAACGTGACATTACTGATCCACAATTTCATACCCTGCACTCTGACTCCTGAGTTAATTTCTAAAATCTAGACCTTCAGTTCCTCATTGTGTAGCTGAGAGAGAAGTCATACTGTGCAGTGTGTAGTGTTTTCCAATACTGGTGGAAAATTTGACTTGGGTGCGACAACATGGCACAAAAATTTCTCATCAAGTACTGGAGACCTCAGATATCTTTACAAATCTGAAATGTTGGAAATTGTATCATATACCATCAAACAGACTGCTAATTTCAGTTTGCAAAGCAGCATGCCCTGGCATTTTATTAGTTTGCATTTCTCATTTCTTCCTTGTCTAATCTTATCAAGATAAGGACAAAGCATCATAAAGACAATCTCACTAAATGACCAGTCAGATAGTAACATTCATAGTCATGCATAGGTTTACTGCGGAGCCTATGGCTCAGCAGTAAACATAAAACATTTCCCTCCCCAACTCTGGCTGATAAAATATCTTGTCTTTGCCTTTTAAATTGGAGCACTAGTTCATTTAATACAATTACTTTGTGCATGTATTTGCACAAGTTATAAGCTAGTATGTCTCTTTATAGAGATCATATGGTGTTTTCTAATGAGTGCTGTTCCTCTGAAACAATCACAGTTTAAACTTCAATGCAGATTTTTCAAATGTCTTAGTCCAAAGTGAACAGCTGGTAGTGATTGACTATTAAAATACAAGAGAGAAGTCAAACTTATCTACAACCAACAAACAGCTGTGCAATCCTAGGAATAATTGTTGCATTATGTGAAAAGCTTTTTAAAAAATATTTTTATTTAAAAAAACTACTTCTGTTCAAATTTTATGCTAGGTCTTATTTGTTCCAGTCATTTGGAAAGAACTCAAGTCAACTTTTCTTGCCTTATATACAGAATATCCCAGAATCCAGGGCTAAAAATGCTGAGGTTTATTCTCTGTAGCACAACAGAACATATTTCTATATGGTGACTGGCCGTGGAGTGTCCCACTCCAATTCGTTAATGAGCCACTAAAGAGTTCTAGGGGACAAGAAGTGGCCAGATTATTCTTTTATAATCTAAAAAAAAAAGAAAAAGAAAAAAATATTGTCTCTGACCTCTGGTTTGCAACCAAGGGATGTCATATTCCTTCACAAAGAAGATTTAAGATGCAACATCTAAAACTTGGTATCTACCAGAAACAACCCACTAGGGAACTAGCAAACTCGTCAATGTAAGGTAGGAAAGCAGAGAAAAACACTGGGTAATTATTTTTTCTATCACATACTGTCTTGCTAAACACAAATAAAACCATAGTAATCCTGACAATTATGATGCACTCATATCAGCCTTTGAGTGGGATTAGTTTTTTTTCTCCCAAGGTATACATGATGAGTTGAACTCATTTTAGCAACAGTGCATGAACTTTTTTCTTTCAAATTTGGCAGGCAACTGTGTAACAGGCAAATCCATTATATTTATGAGGGAATGAAACTTACAACTTTTCAAAAGCCTAAACCAGCTCTACACTAAACAGCCAAACTACCACTTTTATCATACTTTGGTTTGCTCGTTGGAAGGAAAAGGTGGTTATTCTGAACTGTACTGGTGAGTCTCTTGAAACCCATAGTCAGAGCAGGTAAACACAGATCTCACAGGCAGTGTGAAGAGGTCCTCAGCTAGAAGAGTTAGCAAAATACTAATTTATACCAAAGATGTATGTGATTATGATCATATTTACTATTTCTTTGAGAACATGCCAAACTGGCACTCAGTGCTCAGCCTCCCAGTCGCATTTGGGATTAGATTGTTTAACACCCTTTCAAATAGCTACACAAAGATCGTAAGAACTATCTCAAATCTTAATGTTTATTTGTTTTTATCTGATATATTTATGAATCTAATGTTCTGAATTCTAGGTCATGCAGTTCATTTACAATGTCTTCACATTTGTGTGTACACATCTGTGCACTTTATGGGGAAAGAGAAAAGGGATAAGTGGACCTCCTTCTGTTAGGCCTCACTGTAGATTTTTTCAAACATCTATGTATTCTTCAACTTCAAAACACACCACTTCTGCACATCCCATGGATGAAAACTTCATACTCGACTTAATGATTATCTAGATGACATCAGCTTACCTAATTCACACTGCTCGCCGTTGAAACCTGGCAAACATGTACAGATGTAAAATGAACCACGTGGATAGCAGGTACCACCATTAAGGCAGGGATTGCTTTTGCATGGATCTTGGCCTGTTAAACAAATAGAAAAAGAAAATTGACTCTGTAGTTTCAAGGAACTGGTGTCTTTTTTGAATTTTTGGAAGAAGAAATCTTTCTTCATTTCTGCATTGATGTTGCAGGCTTTACTGTCGTTACAGAAACTCTGTTAACATAATAGACTACTGAGAATAAGATAGTTTTGTAAAATAGTAAAGCTTATTTTCAGGCATCGCTGTTTTCACCTTTAACAACAATATGGCATTTACTGTGAACCAGTATAAATAATTTGCAGAATTACATTTTTTCTTAGCAATTTGTACTGTATTTTGCAGTCATGATATTCTATTGAGGATTTAGTTTGCATGACATGACAATTAATCATAGCTGAAAATAGTTAAACATATGCAAAATGAATGGAAAATGCTTTCTTTTTTGAACAGGGTTAGTTTATGTAGAATGATTGGGTACACAGAACATACTGGTTGGCTGCTGTTGTTTCACTTTGTTATATTTAACCAATCAATGCCCACAAAGTCTTATTTCTTTGAAAGGATGTTTTCACACATTAATATTTCCCAACTGTCTTTCTTAAAAACACATTTCAAGAATACAAATAAAGATACTGAAGACATTCACAACTGAACTAAACATTAAGATAAAAGCTTACCTGCTGTGAAATCCTCAGCTGTTATGGAAGTTATCATTTAAATAGCTTTTCCTTGCAGAGCTTTGTGCCTTCTAGTGGTGTTTATTTCAACTGACTTTGGACACCTAGGTGTTTGCATTTTATTTAATGCCTAGGAGCAATCACTCACACAAACAAGTATGCACTAGATAACAATTTCTAAGTTTCAGTTTCTTGGAGTTAGAGGAAAATCTTCTGGGATACAAGAACAAAGCCCTGGCTTTGAAAACTTATAAAATGCGTTAGAGAGTTCTGTAACCTAAGTTAATTCAGAGACATGAAAAAAGTTCAGATTTTTTGTTACATTTTTCAAAAAAAATCTGACTATGATTTATGAAATAAAAGACAAGTAACATCTATTTTACCCAGTTAGACACTCAAAGAAGTCTGCTTAAAGTACCAAGTTCCCTATCTAGTCACTGGAAAGCAGAAGGTTCAGTTGAAAGCCTCCAGAAGAAAATCCTGTCTGCATAAGTTTGCGATTACAATTAAGTGGGCAGGATCTTGCTTTGGAGATTTTGAAAATAATTTGATCATATCTGTAAAGTAGAGTGCCTGTTTGAGAACTGCCTCACTGAAAGTCCCAAACATGGGGCTCCGTTAAGCACCAAACAAAGTTTATTGTGTTTACTGTTTGTTTGTTCTCCTTCAGACTGGATATTTTCCCAGTAAACATTTTCAAATTGATAGCTACCTGCATTGTTTGAGGAAAAATAACAGAAAACCCTATAAAATTGAGCCAGTTCAGTTCTTTCCTCGACTATACCTAGATAAAATATGAATTGAAGTGACGCTACTCATATTGACCCTACCTGCATCATCTGTGTATTTGGTGAAATGGTGCTTAATAACCATTATGTAAAAGAAAACAATGTGGCAAATGATATCTAAAAAAGATCTGTAATTTATAAGAGACAGATACTGTATCAACCAGTTAAAGCTACAAACAGGCTGAAAACACGAAGTCTTGGTTTTCTTTTGTCTGGAAAGTTATCTTGTAGGTTAGGAGAAGTTAGTTTTTACAGAAAATTCTGATCCTAAAATGCGCACTAAATCTGCTCTAAGTTAACTGCAAGATATTATAAAGCAACTTTACCCCTAAACCAGTTGTATACATACTGTCACCATGCCAACACAGAAAATACAAAATTATTTGTTGGAAATTGGAAAATTAAATAATTACATCTGAATTCTCTACCACAATCCATGTTACCTTCCTGTCTTTTCGAACTGGCTGGTCACTTCAAGTCTGATCCAGAGTCTCACAATGCAAATACTCAGGAAAAGTCACTAAGCTTGAGTTTTGGTACTCCTATCCTCCTTCACTTGTGGGAGTTACAATCATGCCGATTTCAAAGCTTGAGGCTCACGAGTTCTATTGTTATTTCACACGGTGCTCTGATTGTCATACCTCTCAGAGTTAAGACAAACGTTTACAAGTATCACAACAAACATATACAACAGTGATCATATTTGGAAGTTACCTGGAATTTGCACTGCTGTGCCTTCAACTGAACCCACACTGGTGCCAATCAGGAAATCTGATCCATTAGTGACTTCCGGAACGGAAAATGACGAAGTTACAAGTTCAATAGTATTTGGCTCCTCAGAGCTTATCGTTGACTGCTCATTTTTATACAGACTGCTTCCAGGGGCAGTACTGTTTGTTGCAATGTTAGAAGAAATTGTTGTGATCTCCTCTTGACCAAACAAAGCTGATTGCGTTTCTATGCTTCTATCCAAAGGTTGTGAAGATGAAGCTACCACTGTAACTGCTTCCTGGTCAGGTTTAAGTACTTCAGTTTGCATACTACTGGGTGAATCTGAAATAGGTGTGGAAAAAAGCCATGGGATCTCTCTCTCAGTACCCCTGTCATCTTCTTGATGGGAATTGTTCACTCTTCCTGAGGAAGCTTCAACTTTTATTGTGCTAACTTTTGGAACATCTGTGCTCACTCTTTCTCCAAAATTCAGAAAAGCAGTAGGCAAGGTATGTGTTGATGCAGAATCTCCAGAAAGAGTAGCTTCTTCCTCAACAGCCAAATCAGTTACAGAGGTTTCTGTCTCCTCTGTCCTGTCTGTTACAAGTCTGTTAAAGTGAGGAATACTTTCAGTAGTTGTGCTTTCTGAAACAGGCTTGGGAGAAAACTCCAGCAAAGAAGACTCTGTTCTGTCAAGAAGGTCTGTAGTAGGTGGTTTATATGTTGCTGCAATATCAGAACTAACCTCTTTGAAGGTTCCTTCTGATGAATGATCGGATTGATCTGAATCTTTTGACAATGATGTACTTGGAATGATTACCTCAGGATACTCAGATACTCCATTAACTAACTGAACAGTGACTGAGGATTTAGGAGTTTGAGGTACAGAATAAAAGCTCACTGAATCTGTTTCTTCATACTCTGCTGATGCCAATTTTGTGCTTGTGTATACTGTAGGATGCTTTTCTTCATTCTTGCTAGATGATACAGTTGTCAGTTGGGATGTACGCTGTGTGGTGACAAAACTTGCATCAAGCATGTCGGTTGTCAAAGCCTTTTCTGCCTCAGTAGTTAAGACTGGTGTAAGGAAAGGAACTCCAGGCTGCTTATCATCCAGTTCTTCTTGGCCCATTCCAGAAAAGCCAGAGACAGAGATTGATTCATTTTGATCTGCTATTACACTGTTGTTTGCTGAAGTATTGAGCTCATAGATGTCTTCTGTTGTGCTTGTTACAACATGTTTAGATTCATGAAGCACATGAGGACTTGCCAGTGATGGTACTGTAGGAAGAAAAATGCCCAGTTCAGAGAGTTCGGTAGTGATGACAGTTTCTGTTGCAAACTTCATGTCATTCCCTGAACCCAAATCCTTGTCATCTGATTTTTGTCTGTGCCCAGCTGTTACTGATTCACTGCTTGGCTGACTGGAAATAGTCAAAGAAAGACTATCACCAGATCCAAGTGTCTTTTCTTTGGTTATGGACAATTTAGGTGTTGAATCATATTTCTCCCCTTGAGCTGTCATGCTATCATCACCGCCATATGTTGATTGTACGACAAGATTTGGCATTGTCTGCACACTTATTATGTCTTCAGGCATTGATTTTGAGTGATCCATGTCTATAATAGTTGTTTCTTCTGATGGGATCTGAAGTCGTTCTTCAATTAGTGTAATATCACCATAAACAGAAACATTCAATATAACACTTCTTTTATCATCAATCACGGGAATAATTTTCTCGTATATCCCAGTATCACTTGTTAGTTCTTCTGAAGTAGCTGTCTTTGGTTGAATAGCAGATGGATTTGCCACAATCTCTTTTTCTTCTGTAAAAAGCGATGCTAGTCCTGTGATCACAGTCTGTGATCCATCTATCGGTGCCTCTGTTGTCATAACTTCAGAATAAACTTCTCCAGGAACACTAGATGAAGCATTTAGTTCTAGTTTTGACACAGGGGATGTTGACAAATGAGTAAACATATCCAGAGAAGATGAATCCAAAACATCAACCCAGCCAGATCCTTCTCCAGAGCTTTCAGGTAATACTCTGCCTGGCATTTTTGTTGTTGATGTTACAAGCGATTCTTCTGTTTCAAGGTTAGGAGTTCCACTCAGTATTACAGAAGCAGGAGTTATGCCACCTTTAATCAGCAAATGTGAAGTTTCCTCTTGAAAAACAGCTTTAGAAATAGCTGTTGTTCTATCTGTTTCATTTACTCCTCTCCTATAGTTAGTTTCCATATTATGAGGTTCTTCAATCACAACAAAATTATGTGTTACCTCTTCAATCTCTTTAGAGCTGAAGGTCTTGGAACTCTCTTCTGCTAAAGCTGGGGAATTAGTGATCACTGGGCTGGGGAACTGGTCTTCTGTTTCTGACAGCAGCTCAGTTACAGTACTTGTAACTTCTTCATTAACTTCAGCATTTGATTCAGTGCTTCCTCTTTCAAAGTCCTGTGTCTTGTCAGTTGAAAGTGTGGCTCCCATATTTGCAGGATGAGAAGTTTGAGGACTTGAAGTACTTGTGATTTCTTTGGCAGCCAATGGCACTACAGAAGGAATAAGAGCAAGGTCATCTCCCGACCCTTGTCCTGAAAATAATGGATCACTGATAAGTTCATTATTTGTTAGTTCTTCTTCATTAGGTGTCAGGAGTAATCTGGGAA